>NW_015386510.1:49143-112835 GCF_001527695.2 Protobothrops mucrosquamatus | reverse complement strand
GAGTATTAAAATCATAAAGCAAAGGCAGGAAGGCATAGAAGAGCAACAAAGAAGAATAGGGGACTGAAGGCTAAAACATATTGAAGAACAGATGCAGGGATTGGGTATGTCTAGTTTAATGAAAAAAAGGACTAGGGGTGATATGATAGCAGTGTTCCAATACCTAAGGGACTGCCACGAAGAAGAGGGGGGGTCATCCTATTCTCCAAAGGCAGAACAAGAGTCAATGGATGGTAATCAAGGAGAGAACCAATCTAGAACTAAGGAGAAATTTGCTGACAGTTAGAACAAAAAAATCAGTGGAACGATTTGCCTCCAGAAGCTGTAGGATCTCCAACAATGGAGGTTTTTAAGAAAAGATTGGACAACCATTTTTCTGAAATGTATAGCTTGAGCAGGGGTTGGACTAGAAGACATCCAAGATCTCTTCCAGCTCTGCTATTCTGTTATTCTAGAGAAAAACACATTGTTTAAATATACGCATAATAGCATACAAGTTTTTATATGTGAATTCATGACTCTCCTGGTATTTTTTTTAAAAAAGATAAAACAATAAGAAGAAAGTTCTGTAAGATGCTAAAATCAAAATCCTGCAGTTCTTGGCATTTGGAAAGAACAGAGGAGGAAAATAGGAAGTACTGAAGATCCTGGCTGAAAGGAGAGCCTTAGAGTTTTAGAAATAGTAAAAGCTAAATTTTATTTGTATTATTTATTTATAAATTTTGATTGTTTTATTTCCAACAATGTGTTAGAGGTTTACTGATAGTATAAGTCTCAGGATAGCCATGCTAACTGAGATTGGTGGCTGTCTTGTAATACAGTCAAATATGGCTACGATCTAGTAAATGGATAAAATGTATATCAAAACTCTATTGCCATTTTACTCAGCTAAAAAAATATGATGTAAAGAGGGCAACCCTTATTCAAATAGATTCTCTAGTATCTATGTAGAAAAACCTTTAAATTGCTACCATTCTAAATACTAAAAGTTAATACAATAACTCATGATCCTAAAATACCAAGTTATGTTTAGTTTATCGAAGTTCACAATTTTCACTCTGAGGTGGGACATACTTAAGAAATCTTTTTAAGCACTGTTACAAAATAGAGTAAGGGCATCTGTGGAGAGGTCAAGAGAAGGCAAATGACACAAGTGTGTTATAGTATGATACAAATTCCATCCCTTTCATGCTTATCTCACATAAAGATGTAAGGGATGAAGCTTACACTATGATATCATGACACATTTTGTCATTTTGATGAATTCTCAGCTTCTAATGAGTGTTCCTGTGAATAAATACACATGATATTGCATATGTCATAATTTGCACAGTTATTTATATAGCAGTAATAAGACGATGTCCATTCAGAGTAGTTTTGTAAAATGTGAGTGCAGTAACTTTTAATCTATATGTAAGGTATATCTGACAAAGAAGTCTTTGGAATATAGAACAGAAACAGAACACTTTCAGAGGTAGATGTAAAATGTGCAAACTATAATAAAAAAAGGTAAGATTCATACTTAGTATAGTAAGGCACACAGTTGGCACCAACAGAAGTAAACATTTACTGTGGCATGATATAAGGCCTCAATGTTGCATTCATTCTATATATAAGAAATAGAGTGGTAAAGTAAATATCAGAGTACAGTACAGTACAGTATGGCTATTTACCCTTTAATAACACACTATATTCTTTATTGTTTGTTAAAATATAAAGAAAGCTAAAATACCACAGTACTAATTTTAATTATGCATTCATCTAAAGTAGAGAAACAGACTTGAGGAATATAATTTCCTATATTTGAAACATAGGCTTAAATTGGATGCATACCAGCTAAGAAGATGTAAGAACTTAGCAATGGATTTATTTATACTATGGAAATGTATAATTGATACAGTATTACATTCACGATATTAAAATGTTTCCCATCAAAAAGAGAAATTATATTGCTGTTATGCAAGTCAAGTGTCAATAAACTTTTAAAAACTTTAGAAAAATATTAATCTGCTTATCAATCATTAAATATACTAGGACCTCAGCTATTTGGAAAACAGTTTTAAGAAAAGATTGCTTTTTAAAAAAAGTACAAATATGTATATTTTTTAAATTTGTGTAAATTAAATACAACCTGAAACAAATCTCTGCTGCACCGTAAGACTATATAATATATCCAAATCTGTATAAAAAAATTGGATTATGGCACATAAATAGTTGTCAACTAGCGATGATAATCGAGCCAGGAATTACGATCACAGGTCATTGCAGCCGTAAGTCATGGCAGCGCATGACCAGACCTGATGTTTTGATATTTTTTATGCCTGTTGTTATATGCACAATCATTAAGTGAATCAATTTTCCCAATGGATATTTTTTGTTGGAAACCAGAATTAAGTGCTGGAAACTGACAGAACAATTAACTAGTGGAATAACCTGCCTCCAGAAGCTGTGAATGCTCCAGCACTGGAAATTTTTAAGAAGAGACTGGACAGCCATTTGTCTGAAATGGTATAGAGTTTTCTGCCTGAGCAGGGGTTGTACTAGATGATCTCCAAGGTCCCCTCGAACTTTATTACTATTACTAACTGATGAAGAATTATCTCTATCTTATGGAACTATTGCGATTATGTTTGTGAATTCCTTGTGTCCACCATCCTGTTTTTGCTTTCACATTTTTCTCAGTTGTTTATATTCTCTAAACCATTCCTGCCTCTGCATCCTTAGATATCACAACAAAGACTGTTTATCTGTTTGCTTTCTTGGCCACCCATCTAAGGAAGACTATACTGATGAACAGTTCGAGATAAGAATAAAAACAGAAGTTGACATTCATCAGCCCTTTGATACGAGGGTCAATAGCTTCTAGACTCAAGCATGGAATCTCATTCACTTCCACTAAGCTTTGAAGTTGAGAAGGAAAAGAAAGCCAAGGAGGAAGATAATTTTCACTTTGAAATAGTTTCTGGTTAAATGTGCCACATATGAAAATCAGTCACTTCATAGGTCAGGATATCTTGTAATTAAAAATGGGAACTCCAATTGCAGCAAGGAAGAGATGGAGCAAAGAAAAAAGAAACACTAATGATTTTGATACAGTAAAATACATATACAGAAAGCTGTTTGATCTACAGTACTTACGTCAAGCACTGTCCTATACTGAATTTCTCTCAGCTGTAATTTTACCCTTCTAATAATATAACTATCAATAGAAACATATTATGCCCCCAATTCCCTTTCTTACGTGTGTTCCTTTTGCTCTACTGTTATTTATGTCCCCTGCTTTCCTGAATTTCCCTATCTCAGTGATGGCGAACCTTGTAGAGGCCGAGTGCCCAAACTGCAACCCAAAATCCACTTATGCACCGTTGGGTGCCGGCTGATTATGGTCCATTGGGTGGGTGTGGCCAATTGGGTGGGCGTGGCTGTGGTGGTAACGGCAGACTGGGTACAATTGCTACAAATAGCAATTTCATGACAACTAAAACAGGATAGTAAATGTAAATGTGATTTGCTGACATGAGACCTATCTTCAGTAAAGCAGTTACAGAATACAAAAAGTGTCATCTTAATTCATATAACAGGAGTTGTGCAGTATGTTTTGCTTTTATCAAAAGTTTTACTACATAGCTTTTTGAAGAAAAAATATGAAGTAATAGATTGCCTGGTTCTAAAAAAGAAAGCAGCTGCACTGGTGAACAGAAGCGTCTACAGTATTCATTTGTAGTCTATGTGCCTAATCCTAACTCTTGGGAAGTTACCAAAATGCTACAATTAATACTTCATACTGATTGTGGTAAATTCCTGCCCCAAATGGATTAAAATAAGCTTAGCAAACTAAAAAAAAATATCCACTGTTACAAATTATGGTATTCTAGTATATATTGACTATTCTGGATTGCCCAGTACTATTGCTTCTGATAAAGGGTTTTCGTTTCTTTTAATTGCGTTTAAGGACTTTCTGAACAAAAACCTTACCCTGGATATTATTACACAAATCCTCAACTTACGACCACAATTGGGCCTAGGCCAGGGGTAGGCAACCTTGACTCTTTTATGACTCATGGACGTCAACTCTCAGAATTCCTGAGCCAGCCATGCTGGTTCAGGAATTCTGGGAGTTGAAGTCCACGAGTCATAAAAGAGCCAAGGTTGCCTACCCCTGGCCTAGACAGTTGTCAAGAGAGTTTTGTCCCATTTATGACTTTTCTTGCCGCAGTTGTTAAGTGAATCAGTGCAGTTGTTAGTAATATGGTTATTAAGTAAATCTGGCTTCCCCCTTAACTTTATTTGTCAGAAGGTTGCAAAAATGATCACATCAACCCGGAACACTGCATCCATCATAAATATATGCCAGTTGCCCAGCATCTGAATTTTGATCATGTGACCATGTGGATTCTGCAACAGTCGTAAATGTGAGAAACAGCCATAAGTCACTTAACACCACAGAATAACAGAGCTGGAAGGGATCTTGGAGGTCTTCTAGTCCAACCCCTACTCAAGCAGGAGACTCTATGCCATTCCAGACATATGCTTCTTAAAAGCCTCCAGTGATGGAGTACTTTTTTCAGTGCTGTTGCAACTTTGAATGATCACTAAACAAATGGTTGGAAGTCAAGGACTACCTGTATTGTTTATTGTGATCCTTTAGGAAATAGCCAGATTGAAAATTATTGCAAAAGTAAAGTATGCCCTAAAAACACTGATTCTTAGATTCTTTACTTCTCAAAATGTTATAAGTCAGTGCTTCATAATATGTAGGGCAATATCTCTAAATAATTTATTTGAAATACAATGTTCAACTGCATTAATCCAGATTTAACTGGGATAAACAAGAATATATTCTAGAAGCTATTTTGAAGCTTGTTTGAAAAGTGAATTTTTCCAGATATCAAATTCTTCAGTGATGGAGTTACAAATAAAGAAGCAAAACAGAAACTACCTCAGAGACAAAACACATTTTTTGCATGTCAACTGGTGTAATCCATGCAACCAGTTATGTTTTGGAATAGCAGTATTCAGTATGATTTGTACCATTTTATACACATAGAAGAGAACACAAAGCAGGCACCATCCATAACACAGACAAAAAAGGGAAGAGGCTTTAATTATGTAATTATAGCTATTATTCTGACTTACACACATTCAACAAAAGTTCTGAAAGTAAATCAATATTTAAAAAAGTAAAGGTTTCCCCTGTCTTATTGTGTTTGATTCTAGGGAGTGGGTACTCATCTCCAATTCCTAGCCAAGGGAACCAGAGATGTCCAAAGACCCTTCCATGTGGCCAGCATGACTACATGCCGAGGAGCATGGAATGCTGTTATCTTCGTACTGGGGTGGTACCTATTTATCTTGCATTTGCATGCATTTAAACTGCTAGGTTGGTAAGAGCTAGGACAAGAACAGGAGCTCAACCCATCACGTGGTGCTTGGGTCTCAAACTGCTGACCTTCTGGTCGACAAGCCCAGCGTCTTAACTGCTAGGCCACCTTCTTCTTCTTCTTGTGCCAAATCCGTTATCAGACGATGGCGATCATGTTGGCGATCCTGTTTTTATCAGCAGCTGCACAAAAAAGTGCTGCTGAGTTTTGTCCAAACCAGTCCCTTACATTTTGAAGCCATGATGTTCTTCTTCTGCCTGGACCTCGTTTGCCTTCAATCTTTCCCTGGAGGATTAAATGGAGTATGCCGTATTTTTCTGGGTGTCGCATCACATGTCCGAAATATTCTAATTTTTGTTTTTTAATTGTTTTGATTATTTCCCTTGGCTTTACCAGGCTAGGCCACTACACCCCCTTAAACCAATGTAGGGTGAAAGTCATTGCCCCTTTTTTTAGTTTAGCTTGCTTCTTCCTGTTTATTATTTTAGGTAAATAAACTAATTACATTCTGATGTTTTAATATATGTGTGTATGTGTATGTGTGTATAAGTACATATATGTGTGTGTTTGTATCTGTTTAATCAGCTCATGATGATTAAACATGGTTGACATATATGCTTTTTAATAGCTGTGTCAAAATATCTAGTATCCAATTATGAAATGAAGCAAACATTTCAAACTCATTCTAAGAAGGAAATAAGGCTAGCCCAAGACAATTTGTCTGAGTGAAGGATGTGCCACCTCTGCTTTTGAGCAGAAATCAACTGGACTGGTATCTATAGCTTATTTTCAACTCTATTGATAAACAATACTTCAATCTTATCTGAGTTATGATACTGTCAATAAAATTCTTGTTTTCAATAACTGTGTCAACTGCAGTCATTCCTCCTCAATTCTAACTTCATTTTCTCTGCATGGGTACTCTTTTCCATTTGGAGAAGAAACCAGAATAGAATAGAATAGAATAGAATAGAATAGAATAGAATAGAATAGAATAGAATAGAATAGAATAGAATAGAATAGAATAGAATAGAGCTGGAAGGGACCTTGGAGGTCTCCTAGACCAGCCCCCTGCTCGAGAAGGAGAACCTATACTATTTCAGACAAGTGACTGTCTAGACTCTTTTTAAAAACCTCCAGTGATGGAGTGCCCACGATTTCTGGAGGCAAGCTGTTCCACTGGTTAATTGTCCTCACTGTTAGGAAGTTTCTCCTTAATTCCAGGTTGCTTCTCTCTTTGGTCAGTTTCCAACCATTGTTTCTTGTCTTGCCCTCTGGTGCTTTAGAGAATACTTTGATGCCCTCTTGTTTGTGGCAGTCCCTCAAGTACTGCAATACTGCTATCATGTCGCCCCCTTTCTTCTTTTCTTTAGACTAGCCAAACCCAAGTCCTGCAGCCGTTCTTCATATGTTTTAGTCTTCAGGCCTTGGATCATCTTAGTTGCTCTTCTCTGAACTTTTTCCAAGGTCTCAACATCTTTTTTGTAATATGGTGACCAAAATTGGTTGCAGTATTCCAGATGTAGTCTTACTAGGGTTTTATAAAGCGGTACTTCGCGTGATCTTGATTCTATGCCTCTGTTTATACAAGCTGGATTACTTTTTTGGCTGCTGCTGCACACTGCTGGCTCACAGTCAAGTAATCGTCCACTAGGACTCCAAGGTCCCTCTCACAGCTATTGTTTTTGAGCCAGGTCTCGCCTAATCTGAACTTTGATTTTTCCTACCTAAGTGTAAAACTTTGCTTTTCTCCACATTAAAATTCATTTTGTTGGATAGGTCCCATTGTTCAAGTTTGTCAAGATCTTTTGGATCCCGAGCTTGTCTTCTGGGGTGTTGGCTATTCCTGCCAGTTTAGTATCATCTGCAAATTTGATGAGTTCGCCTTCTATTTCCTCTTCTAAGTCATTAATGAAGATATTATACTGGGCCTAAGACGGAGCTTTGTGGGACTCCTGCTTACTTCTCTACATGTGGATATAGTACCATTGAGGACTACTCCCTGAGTATGGTTTGTCAGCCAGCTACAGATCCATCTGATAGTGTTATTGTCTATCTCACCTTTTTCGGGCTTACTAAGCAGCAGGATATGGTCTACTTTGTCAAATGCCTTACTGAAATCTAAGTATACTATGTCCACAGCATTTCACTGGTCTACTAATTTAGTCACTTTATCAAAGAATGAAACCAACATTATGTAAGGCTGAAAAGGAATATGTGAGATAGGAGACTGTTCAGCTGTATATATAGTACAGGAGCATGTGCAACATATATTTGCTGTGTTCATAATAAGTGCTAATCCTGAAGGCAAATGATATAAGAAAAGAAAATCTATCTCTAGTTTACTGCAGCACCATTTATTGTAAAACCTTTCTATTCCTGCAAAAATGTCCATTTCTGTTAAGACTTTATACTGCTTCAGAGAGTGTTGTTCATTCTTTAAATTTCTCATATATCTTTTTTGAGGATCTCATCAATTCCATCCAAGCATGATTTTTTATCTGCAACTTCTTCTCAATCCATTCACTGTCCCTACATATGTTATGATCCATTCTACTTTCTTTCAACATACCCACTCATCCTCCTATATTTGTTTTGTGATTCAATACCTGTTTATTTCATCTATATCACCAAGCCATCTCAACATTTCTTCTCTATATTGGTCACTCACTTTTGTATACCATGCACATTCATTCATCTCCTCTTCTTTTTTGACCCCCTACCTTTTTTATTTCGATACTTTTCAAGTACACAATCCCACCACACTCAATGTCTTTCTCCTCACATGCTCATTGTTCATTTCCATTTGATCAAGTGGACAGAATAACGCTTATAGACAATCATTTTTGTTTCTTCTAATGAACTTTTGTTCCTCATAATAGATCGCATAAGACCCAGTTCTTTTCTACAAGCATTTGCTTCTACATTTTCCATCTTCTTTACTTTTAGTCAACATCCAAGTAAAGGGCATAAATTCACTTGCTTGCTCTAATATTTAAATGTAAATGCAAGCATTCAGTCTGCTTTTTTTCTTCCAAACACAACTACCTTGATACATTTTCTTTCTATTCATTTCCCTTGCATGAAACAGTCTTATCTAAAATTCTCTGAAAACAATTTGTGCTTTCAGTCAACATCACAACTTATTCTGCATACAAAAGACACATCATCAGCACTTATTTACGTCTTTCACCCTAATCAGTGTTGAGCCAGGGCTACGCATATAATTAATTCTTCTACATAGTTTATTTCTATTGTATAATATCTTATTACATTCCACAACCAACCTTCAGTTTTATATGGCACAAAACATTCCATTATTAAAACCTACTCATACATATCATACTCTTTTTTTTAAATCAGCATATATACAATAAGCTCTCCTACATTCATTCATTTCACAGTAAGCTGTTAAAGAGGAAAAATCTGGATTGCACCTGCCAACTGACTACGTAACTGCCATTTACTTTTGAAATATTGCTCACTATCATAATCATGTATCATTTTAATCAGACTTTTTCCAAACTCCTTCCAAAATACATTTCCTAAAAGTATCTCTGTAGTTTTTGTTTTATTGCTTGTTACTTTAACATTGGTATAAAGAATATCTTACATTATATGCAATTGTGGACTAACTAAACATGCATAAAATTGACTATTCCCCAAAATATTTTCTCTTTTTTTATCTTTAAGAGCAGGCAGGTTCATATTTGGGGGAAAGCAAGATTATTACATTGCCCTTCCAATTTTTGCCATTTTAAGTGCTTTTTTTAAATTAAATTTTGTCCTAAAACTTTAAACCAAAATTAACTATTTATCACTTAACTCATATATTCCATGCCATTACAATAATTCTGACTACAAGCTTCCTGTTCCAAAATATGATTGTTTAGCTACCAAGGATGAATGGATCTTCAGTTCAATAAAGCCTATTTTTAGATATTCTTTTATGCTTGAGCTGATTGTGTCATTCAGTTATTGTTCTTGCTATTGTACTTATTATTGACCAATCCACTCTTGTCTGATTTATGAATGTATTCACACAGCTATCTGTACTGTAATTTTAATGCATCATTAACAATTTCCAGTCACAAATTTATTCTAGTGTTGGCATATGGAGGCAGAAAGCATATGCAGCCTTTCCATTTCTCAACATTCTCACAGCATTTATGACTTTCTTTTTATCATTTCTTTTTTGGGTTTTGTTTAAATTGCACTTTTCAACATATCACTGACTTTCCCATAGGTATCTATGAAATAACCCTTTCCTTACTTCAGTTTTATCCCACATTATTTTACCACATTTATTTTTAATTCTATTCAGTCTGCTGGAGGTCTCTTGTTTAACCCTCTTCACTAATTTTCAAAGCAATTATTTAAGACCCTGAAGATCACACTGTCTTTTTTGTTGTTGTTGCTTCTTTCAATTTTACCCATTCCTTGTTCTTTGACAATATTCTTTCCAACAGTATTTTTCTATTCATACATTCATACAATCTTCATTTCTGCAGCAAATTCTTATGTATTTTTTCTCATCCCAGCTTCTTACACATAAATTCCCAAAAACTTTGTAAATTTCACAAGAACTTGAAAAAACTTTGTTTAACAAGGAACTTCACAAAGAATATTTTGCTAGCAAAACTTCACTCACTTCTATGGCATTTGGTAATGTAATTCTTTTCATGCAGCTGCCATATACATTTTCCTTCTATGCATTTTGTGTTCATTATACTGGAAGATTTATCTATCTTCTAAAACTTCATACATGATTTATCTCTCTTTTCCTACAGTCATTCCACCACTTATTTCTTTCACTTTCCTTTTCTTACATATGTTTACTATCCACTTTTACCAAATAATGGTCTGTCCCATATTTAGAAGCTCTCATCTCCTTTGCATTCTTCATTGGTTCTCTTGGTGTTTCATTGCAAACAGGCAAATTAATAACACTTTTAGATTTATGTTAAATTATTTACAATATGCAAAGTTAAATTTTGTATTAAACTCAAACAATATTTTTAATAAATACTCACCAGTCGCCATTCTTATTCATTCTAGGATTTTTGGCCCAATCATTTTTATATACTCTCTCATTTCAGTCTGACCTATCTGGTTATGTCATCTAACAGAATTATTTTTCCTTCAAAATATTTTCCTTAAACCATTTTTCCCAAAACCTGTGATTCACCCATTTGTTATCACAATTCACTAGAGTGTAACATGCAATTATAACCAACTTAGAGGTATGCACAAGACAGTAAATATGTTTTGTTCCATATATTAAAAAGCAATAGTAATAGCACTTAGACTTATAGTGCTTTACAGACTTCTCTAAGTGGTTTAAAGAGTCAGCATATTGCTCCCAACAATCTGAATCCTCATTTTACCGACCTCGGAAGAATGGAAGGCTGAGTCAACCTTGAGCAGGTCAAACCTATTCAATCTATTACATCCTTTTCCTTTCTCTTAGAAACACACCTTAGTCTCATTCATTCCATTCAATACTTCATCCTTTTTACCCTTTATTCAAAAATTTTACTGTCACAAATGCTAACAGTCTCTCTCTCCACCTCATTTCTTTCATTCCTTTCTACCCATTTTCCCTCTCTCCCTCCCTCCCTTCCTTTTTGTCCACATATACTAGTTCTCTCCTTTTCCTGTTCTTAGTCTAATTATCAACTGTCTTTTTCCTCACCACTAAGTTCTCATAGTTGCACAAAGTTGTGGCCACTGCAGCGCACCACAGTCGGCCATGGTCATGTGATCATAATTTCCCACCCTTCCTGCCAGCTTCCCAAAATTAAAGTAAATGGAAAAGCCAACAGGAAGATGAAAATGAGTCCTACTTCCACTGCCTTTTATGCCCACCCATGATCATTCTGTCTATCTGTTTAGATAAGTAAATATCTCTGAAAGGATGACCCAATTGCCTAGTATAACTTTAAAAATGTGAATTTGAGAAAACATTTTAACTTTTCTGGAAGAAATCATGAAATTGATATGAAAAGAAAGTGCTACTTTGTTTTTATAACTTCATGAAAGATAAATAGAAAACACTGTAAAGCATATATAACATCAAGTAGATAATATTTCTATGTTGTTCAGAGGTAGAAATCATTCTATCATTTTGTTCTTCTCCATGCCCATTCCCTCCACACAATTTCTGAAGACGAAGAACAATACACCCTTACCATGTATTCCATATTGGAAGCTTGTGGATAAACCTGACCCCGTAATTTATTATGAATGTCCAAAATACTTCGCATATCATTGTCAGTGATAGCTCTTTTTCCTCTTTGCTTTGCAATCCACCATTCACCATCTTCATCCATGTATTTTTCCAGCATGTCCTCAAATACTGTTGCATTGGGAAGCACCATAGTAGAAACTGCTTGAGCTATGACAAGCAAAGCAGTTACTCTAAACCATTCTTCACTGTTCATGATGAATGATGTCAAAACTCCTCTTGGGTTAATTCCAAACCAAAGGCGTCTTTCAGGTCTGTTGGCTAAAATGTCAAAAGAGAGTCAAGCTATTTTGCAGCAGTGAAAGTACAGCTGTTTCAGTGTCATAACCAAAGACGAAAGAGACCATATTTGCATTGATTCTGAATGGCAACATCTTCATCTCCATTCACTAGCATTATGTTGGACTACTTAAATGCATAACTGTGGCTCTATTTGACAGAAACCAATATTTCCTACAAAAGCACTTAAAAAAGAAAAAAACTATATAATTACCTGACAATTCCAAGGATCTCTTCTGAATAAGTTTTGTAACTTAAAATGAACTACGAATTTAAAGCATAGAAAAGGAAAATACCTTATCTAAGGAGGTCTGCAGAAAAATATTTTTATAAAAAAAATAATCATTTTAGGTTGCAAGCCAAACACATTTATTTACAAAACATTACAGGTCATATTTCTACCTTTTAGTCAGTCAGAAGATATTTAAACTTGTGATAAACTCTCTAATTCAGTGGTTTCCAAATCTGGTTAAATTATCCCAAATTTGGTTTTCTTTAATTAATGATACATGAACCCATTACTCAGGGACATTTAAATTGACTTAAATGTTTATCTACATTGGATAAAGAGGACTTTCTGATAAGAGGTTTTGGGAGTTTCATTGAGACACAAAAGTATTTAACACTAATCTGAACTTCATGTAAGTTTGAACAAAATCATTCTATTTTTAGAACTAATAGTTTCTGTATAACAACATTCATGAGTATTTTCAAACCTTTAGTCACAATTCATATTCAAGGAGTTTGACAAAGCAAACAAGCAACTCCCTTCCTTTCCCCCTCACCAAAAAAATGATGGGTTATTTAGAGTTCTTTCTAAACTGTAGTAGAAAAATGATAAGAATTGTTTTGTGTACCTGCAATAAGGAAGATTCAATTCTCTCAGAAATCAATGGAACCTACAACCATTTCATTAATAAATGGAAAGTGGGCACAATCATACAAACCAGTGAAAAATAAAAGAGGCAGGTTTTATGTACCTTTGACTAATGTCTTTTCCCTTCCCTTGCATAATCACATCCCTGTTATAAGAAATTATAAGATACTTTTAAAAATCGGTAGGTTTCAACAACTCTGATAGAAGGATCAAAGTCCCTCAATACCCACCCCCACCCCCCCAAGTCTCTTTTATTCTCTATCTTGCTCGCAAGAGCCAACGAGTTCCTACTGCCTGGGACAATGACTCTTCTTTCCTGTTTCTGGGAACGACGCCGAACTCCAGGGAGGCCACTGGGTGGGAGAGAAGCTAAAAACTCACTAGCAGTTTCGCCCCTCGGTTCAAAGGACTGCTTTCTTTCACAGGGATGCAAACAGCCGGCAGAAAAAAGAATCGCGCTGGAAATTGGGACTTTGGCCAGTGTGCGCACGCGCACGTTTGCAGCAAAGAAGGAAGCCTCTTACCTCGGGCCTCTTTCGAGAGCGGATCGCGGTGGAGCTACACAGTTCTGAAGGTCGTACACAGTTTTGAAGGTCGTTGAAGTTTGCAGCAAAGTCGTAGAAAAGGACGGGCTACCTCCGGCTCTGTTGGGAGCCCATAGACGTCTGCTGCCAACTTGTGCGCTCCCAAGTTTGTGCCCAAGTGGCAGTTCTCCGCAGCTCCGCAGTCCTTTATCCGCGCTTTGACTATGTGGTGCCTCTTGGTCTTCCTTCTCCCTCGACAGCACGGGAGAACTTCGCACTTCTAGGGTAGCCGGCTGCTGGGGAGCGGAGCGCCTCTCGCTGCCAGCCCTTTATCCCAAGCTCCGAGGCGCGCACACCCACCGTGACGCGCCTGGGCTCTTCACTCCTCCCCAGTACCCCAGGCGGGGAACGGTCCGTAACCACCCACCATCCTCATTTCCCCCGCACGCCAAGGTGTTCGGTGAGAGGCTGGTCCAATGTCACTCAGAATCCTCTCAGAGACAGGTCAATGGGGAATTATTCAGGCTGAAAGGATGGAGGAGAATCTGAAGAGGTTTCAACCGAAATGTTATGGCACAGAAATGGAGCCAAGGTCANTCTCTCTCTCTCTCTCTCTCTCTCTCTCTCTCTCTCTCTCTCTCTCTCTCTCTCTCTCTCTCTCTCTCTCTCTCTCTCACACACACACACACACACACACACACACACACACTATAGTTGCATTTGTTAGTCTTCCTATTTTTACTTTTTATTTCATTTCCATTTTATTTTGACCATATTGCATTTACTAGACAGAATCACTAATCAAAAATTGGAATGACAGTAGCAGGGATCCATTGAATTGTTCTAGGAAAGAATTATTGGGAGCTTTTGCATTACTGGGCAAGTGGTCTGAGCAAGCAGTTACTAGAATCAAAAGGTTTTGTACCATGAACTGAAAATTCCTACATTAATTTTCATTACTTTGGTTTGCTTCATCACACCTTAATCATCTCATTGGTCTGTAGGTTTCATTTCTTCTGATGGGAAAAAAATGGCCACATTAATAAAGTAACTTAAAAATCATGTTCCAAATGATATTAAATTTGATATATACTATCCTCTTATAATGATGTAACTGCTGCAACTTGTATCCAATTCAGATTTTTAAAAGCCACAAAAATGTATAGATACTTTTTAGGCATTTTAACATGACAGGTAAAAGAATTGTAAAGTTCTAGTTCTCATAAGTTATTCTCAGGAATCAGAAATTAGTCATGAGGCAGGTCTCAATATTTATAGAATTGGCTCTCCCTGTACAGCTATGTTTGTACATTTGCATTAAAAACAATGTTAGTCTCTAATGTTGTCTTAGTTTCTCCATGCTGTTCATTTTGAGATCCTTATTAATGTTATACATATAAAAAAGCTACCATATTATCTATGCACAGAAGCTTTATACTGTAAAATTAGAGAATTCTATTCCCCCCTCTACAGATGCTAAAGAGATCACTCACCTAATCACGTAGGCAATAATATTTTTAATGGCCTGTTAGCAGTCTGGATAAAAGATCTAACTTTTTGTGTTCACAAATATGTGAAAGAATTCTTTTAAAATGTCATTAAAAATTCCAAAGTTTAATAATGTTATCTTTTTAAATTTAGAAAAGCAATTTCTTTTAATGTAGATTTGGCAGGAGCATGATAAAAGTGCAGGGAACAAACTGTGTTAAGTAAATGAACAGGTAGCTTAGGAAAAGGAAATATGGGGATTTAATGAAATGAACTATCTTATTAGAATGTATTCTTGTTTACTACTTTCTTGGAATATAGCTAATGCAGACTTGTTATACATACTTTTTCATCAGTTTTTCTGGGCTTTGATGAAGCTTGGAAAATATGACCACTTTATACTTTCACAAAAGAAAAATACGAGAACAAGATTAGTTCGAATTCAAGAGGAATAAACAGAATGCAGACAAAAAGGGAATCTAATAGATAAGCAGGTAAAGATCAGAAATTGAGCACTGAGGAGGAATAAAAAGGTGAGAACTAGCAAATCCTGTTATTGTATTCAACATAGAGGTATTCTGCTACAGACTTTGCTTGGAACTGAATTTAGCCATCTCAGTGCTGGTAGAAGCCATGCAAAATAAATATTTTTCTTTCCTGTGTAAAATGACCTCCACATTCTCAGTTGCATAGCAGCTTTTCCTTTTTTAGTGATGCCTTGAATGCCAATAAGTTTACATGGATATAATTTCATTATGGAACAAGCAAATTCCATGTAAATAGCTCAACATTACATTCAGGGCATTTTAAAGGTTTAAAGATACTGAAATTTTATCAGTCATACTTGAGAAATCAACAATGCTTTGGAAATCTATAGATTGAGAGAGAGTAAAGGTGTAACATTATTTAGAATAACTGGGAATAAGCTGTTCTGTATTACATAATTAATTCAATAAAACATCACAAATGAACATATCTGTTGTCCATTTTTTACTTTGTACATATTAATCTGTTTTATTTAAATTACTCAACTCTGTCTCTAGCTCTCTAGCTATAATTTATTTCTTACTCTCCAAAATTCCCACTTTTGTCATTGACTTGTTTTATATCTTCAGACATCTGTTTTACTGAGTTTTTCATTTTTTTAGGTTCTTTCATCTCCCTCTTTCATCTCTATATGTCTTTCACCTATTTTTTTTTCAAAAACTAAATTTAGTCTCAAGTGACTGAGCCAATTTGCTGCCAAGTTAATTAACATTTTCTGAAGTTATTCTAGAGTAGTCTCCAAGGCTACTCTAATGATCCTTTTCTCCCCTTTTGAGTCACCATTATGTTAAGAGGCATAGTGGCTGAGTTGCTTAATGATGCTGGAGATGGTCTTTGCTCAAGCAGTTCAAATCCTAGCACCATCTAGCGGGGTGAGTTCCCATCACTTGCCTCATCTTCTGCCCACCTAACAATTTGAAAGCATGTTATATGTGAGCAGATAAATAGATACCACTTCAATGGGAGATGAGTCAGCGCTTTCTGTGAACAGTTAGAATCTTGCTGGCGCTGGAACCTCACAATTGCAATGCCTTTCCCTCCCTCAGAGGAGGGAGAGGGCCCTGGATGATGCTGTGGAAAAGCCGCTCGTCTTTCTTTCTGGTATGAAGTAGCTCACACCCTATGGCGTACCTTGGGAAGCACATGAGTGTGAACCAAGCAGAATTAGCAGTCTTAAACAGCCATTATGTTACCATCCAAAAGTGAAAGTCTCAAACAAAGAAAAAAGGAAAGGCACATTTCCGCTTCTTCTTTTATCCTCCTGCACCTTTAATGCTGTAATCACATCCACATCTCTATGGTTTCAGTCAGACACACAGTCTGCTCGGGTTACTTGTAATTTCTGTTTTGTAAACCAAATTGTCTGCAACTCACCAATTGTCTGCATTGTTTAGTAATAAGTAAAAACTTCCTCATTAAATGTCAAAGTCAACTGCTCAATTCAGTTACAGATACTCCAATGTACTTTTGTAGAAAAAAATATATTTTAAAAATACCTGTCCAGTTCAAGCTGTCTTGAATCATATCTTGTTAAGGTTTTTACCAAATATTATTAAATTTTTAAATTTTGTAATCTAGGAAAAAAAATGAAACTTGCCAAGAAAAATCCTATTTACAACAAAGGAGACTCTGTCTCAACCTGTAAAATAATCCCAAATACGCCTAAGAAATTAGGTTTAGTTGGGGTAATTGTCCATAAAGGCTTCATCCTGGTTATGAACATAGATGGAATTTCACAGAACTTGCAAGTGAAGAAATTTTCATTTCTTGTGGTTTATTTACAGGTAGTGCTGTCTGGAGAACAAGTATGTTATTACACAATCTCTCCTTTACCTGAAGATCTAGCTTTGACCCACTGGGCACTGTTCTCCACCATGACACTATCTCCATTCCAGGAGAGACAATTAGATCACAGTTAGGCCCCACTAGAAGCTCAGTGCTTCAGTGTTACTATTCATGACTTTTAAAAGGAAATATATAATCAAGAAATAAAAAGTAACAAAAACACCCTATTGTGCTAAAAATAAAGCTCATTATTATGGTACAGTAACAGAAGTTATAGAAATAAGCAAAATCATCAGATCTGATTTTGTTAAGATTTACATTCATTCAATTCCATATTGAATTTTAATTACAAGTTCTTAAAAAATTTTGTGGCCACTTTTTTCTAATATGTATATTTTGTGCATATTCTTTCCAAATATTATTTTTGCAAAGCAATTTTCAATGTAGTATATTTTTCTATTTATGTTTCTAATATATGGTGGTAAGCATCTTTAGGATAGCAAAACAGATTATTTTATGCCTCTGATATAATTGAATAGTTTTAAGAGTAATTTGGGTAAATTAACTTACAAAATACGAAAAGAAAAAAATTGTCCTTTATCATTTAGCATTATTGCTGCTAAACAAGATTATTTATTTTCATATTCTTTTCTACTAGAATCATAAGTCTGGACAAAGTTTTCTTTCTCCAAAGTACTAACTATTTATAGCTTGATATGCTAAGAAAAAAAAATATACAGAATTGCTTTCTGTATATTGATAGGACTTGACTCGTTATCCTTTGGCTGTTAGCCTCACCACAACATCAGCTTGCTTGTTTAAGTGGTAAAAGAGGCATGTTAGGCAATGAAGAGAACTAGTAATCACCACCAAAACCACAGTCCCACAGTAGCACAACCACAAAACCTGCATACATAAAACATTCACTTTCCTCATGAGAACTCCCACACTGAAAACATGCTACTTCAAAATACTAAATGCATTATATTTAAGCAAAAAGTTGATTACTTTGCTGAACAGATTCATAAATAAACCTGCAAGAATATACTGAAACAACTTTAAACGTTGGAAAAAAAGGTAGCAAACCAAGACGTTCTTACACTTTTCAATTAACTCCTACTCGTTGTGAGTATTTCTCACATACACCTAATTAAATGCTTTCCATTAATATTTGGGAGGGATTTCATACTGTATGTACAACAAAGACGGAGTAGAAGATTTATAAAAGTGAAGTCAGCAGTGCCTGTTACTGTTGTATACGTTTAGTGTTGATATTATGCTGCTGGAAAAGTTGAACAGTGGGCAGACAATAGTTGGGTAGCTAAGATGTTGCAGACATTGACTAGGACAAGCTGACTTGGATTTTGGATACAGAGTACAGTAGGCAGGCGGGATAGCATGCTTCCTTCAGTGATGTCTGCCAGAACAGAATGCTTTTATTTCACTGTCCTCCACATCCACAAAACTGACATTGCTACTGTGTTCCTCCTCCGTTGCCCTGCTTGATCTCATGCATTTAGGTTGTACAAGAAAGGATGTAGGTGCAGGTGCAAAAACAGTGCAGAAGATTGGCAGGGACAGCAAGCAGGGGATGACTGTAGCAGATAGGGTTCATGAATATATGGGGAGTTGGGAACTGGTGGTCAGCACCTGCTTAGCAGTCACCACATTTCTTGGACCCAGTGCAGCTGCATATTCTTCAGTCCCTTAAATTACCTCTGTCTGAGTCCTTCCATGATAGGAAAAAAGTGAACTTTTTTATCTATATGATTGCAAGACAGATATTCTGTTATAATATTTAAAATTTACCATACATTTCAAAGATTTACAGGTTTCGGTGACTTATACTCTAGATTACTCTAGACCTAGAGTACCACTTTTGGTGTATGCATTACAAGATGAGAAATACTGATCTATACATTGTAGGCCATGCAGAGCTAGCTAATGGTCTCAACCATGATTGGATGAAGATCATATCATGTAAGTCACCTTTGTGACCTTCAGCTGATTGCATAAACAGTGGGGGAAGGAAATTGGAAGATATGTAATATACAGGCCATTTGTGTATAATTAGTAGCATGCCTAGAGACATTCTTAGGAACAACCCTGCAGTGCATTCCTGAACCACACAGGAAGCCCAACTGTACAAAGAAATGTCATAATAGCAGGGCAAGAGTTGCGGTTATTTACACTGGCTGGATATTGAAATCTGGGTTAAATTAATAATATAGTCTCTTTGTACTAGTTAAAGGTTAAAGAAACCTTTAAAACTGGGTGGAAATCAGATCCATTAAACACATTAACAGTTCTGTTAAACACATTAGCACTTGGTTTGAATTCAGGAGAGCTGGAGAGAAAGAAAAGTTTGCTAAAGAAACTATGGGGAGCATGAGCCCCTTGCCTTTTAGGAGGACAGAAATGTGTGATATCATCCCAAACCTAACATATCCTGCAGCAAATGCCACCTACTCCCATGACAACTTTTATTGTTTTAAAACTAGCATTTTTCTCTTGCTAATAGAAGAATAGCTAATTTTTCTGCTGCACTTCACGTAATTTTAGTGAAATGCTTCCAGTGATTGGCTATACTGTTATGTGCAGGAATAACCTTCTCCATTCCCTGGGCAGTGCTCTCCATGTTCATTTCAATGTACAACCAGGAGCAATACTTTGCTGGATTAGATCTCTGCCCATTTAGTCCAGCAATCTGTTCTCACAGTGGCCAACCAACTGCACAAGGAGGCATTAGTGTCCTAGTAGGTGGCCTTCAGTGGCAGTCATGCTGCCATCAGGTCTAATAACAATTGATACCCAGGACTGAGGATTGGTTTAACCTTTTTCTGAAGCCAGCCAAGCTGGTGGTCAGCATCATATTTCATGGTAGTGAATTCCAAATAATTACATGTTGCATAAATATTATTTCCTTTGTACCCCCTGATTCTTCCAGAATTCCATTTCATTGGGTGAACTATGGTTGTAGCATTTTTGGAAAGGAAAATAACTTCTTCTTGTCCACTTTTTCAATACCATGCAGAATTCTGTACATCTCAGTCATCTTTGCTCTCAGTTTCTTTCTTTCTCGATTAAAAAAAACCCTTCAAATGTCACAGCTGTTCTTAAAAGGAAGGTTTATCTAGCCCAGTGGTGGCGAACCTATGGCACGGGTGCCAGAGGTGGCACTCAGAGCCCTCTCTGTGGGCACGCGTGCCATCACCCCAGTCCTAGGCCTTCAGCTGGGTTTTATAAAACCTTTTCGCTTTAGGCTTCCGCTGCTGTGTCCCCCCCAAAAAAGGTTCAATCATCAGTCAATTTCAACTTCTCGTGGGGAAAAAAAAGATCTTGCAAAGTTGGAATTGATTGATTGAACTTTTTAGTCCCACCCAGTCTGCCATTACCACTGCAGCCATGTTCACCCAATGGGCCATGCCCACCCAATTGGCCACACCCACCCAATGGGCCATACCCACCCGGCACCCGACGATGCATAAGTGGGTTTTGGGTTGCAGTTTGGGCACTCGGTCTCTAAAAGGTTCGCCATCACTGATCTAGCCCCTTGATCATATTAATTGCCCTCCACTAAACCTTCTCTAGCTCTACCACACCCTTTTTCAGGTTAGGCCACTGAACTGAATGCTCTTCTCAGAATGAACCTTCTTAGGGTTTGGGGGTTTCACTGAACTATAGAACCACTAACTTCCCCAAATAAGACAAATGTATGTAAACTGCTAGATCTTTAACTGGCCTGGTTATTTGTGGCCATGAATACAGCCTGGTATTCATAGTGGTGGGTCATCATTGTCAAAATAATGATTTGCTTTGGTTTATTAAATGCACACATATGCACACACAAAAACCAGCTTCAAAATAAAACTTTTTTTTTTGCCTTTCACAACCAGGAAGAAACAACAAATAATATTTCTCCTAGCTATTCGCATTTCCACTGGGCTTTTTTTTAAAAAAAAAATCTTCAGGGAGACAGTTGAAATATTGCAGCTTGTTTTCTTTAATTTTTATCTGGCCTCAGGTAGATACTGTGATAAGTTCTTGGTAGCAGTTATCTATTTGGGCTGTTTGGCAGCTGGAACCAAACCCTTCTATCTCAAGTGACAGCAAGAGTGATGAAACGGTCCACTGGTGAACAGTCAAAACAACACCAAAGAAAGAAAGTTGGTAGCTCAAGGGGAAAAATAGCAATTAAAAAAAGGTGTTTTTTAAACTGGCAACCTTTCACACATGAAGTAAACTTAATAACTAATATATTACTGAAACAGTTCTGTAGCTGTATAGCTGCAACAGGAAGACAACTTTTGTGCAATGCAAAACAATATATATTTTTTTCTAAAGCTAAGAGCGCATTTGTGTATTTTAATGGTCTAACACTGTGAACAGCATTATGTTTTTCAAAAAGTATACATATATCATAGAAGACTCACCCTAGAGAAGATAAAGCAGCAAGTGCTTTGACTGGCAGGTACAGATCAGCCAGAAAAATGCAGGGGAACCCACTATTTGGGAAGTATATAAGGTGCTCCAGACATAATCCTGGGCCATTATTATAGTCAAAATGAAGTAAAGGATCGAAATCTAGAAAGGTTTTTTTTAAGCCAGCTTCATTTCCAGTTTCACATGGGAGACTAGCAGCTGAAGGCTGCTGTGCAGAAGAGCCTTCAGGTATATGAATTGTGACTTCATACAATGCATGTACTATAAATGAATTGTGTCGTGGGAAGTCACCAATGCAAATATACTCTTAGAGATAATTTCATTAATGTCCTTAGGCAAACATTCTTTGGCTATGATATGAGGATATCATATCATATAAATATTCTTTGGCTATGATATGAGGATAACAATCATAATTCTTTGGCTATGATATGAGGATAACAATCATATAAATATATTTTAAATGAAAATAAAAGAGTTGTTAAGAATGTTATTATAGCTATATTTCAGTCTATACAAAAGTACTCAGTTTTATGCTTTCATTGGTTCATAAAGTCAGGCCAAGTTGCAAAAGAAAGTTTTAAGGACTTTAGTTGGAAGATCTGATATTGCTCCAATTTTAAAAATGAAATCTGTCAACTAGAATCCTTAAAACTTGTATCAATGATGGCCATCAAATGGAGAGGGGGATAACAATTGTAAGGGAAAAGTTGTGAATACTTGTCAGGGTGGCTGTCATTAGTCTGTTAGAGAACAATAATATTGTAAGGAGTACTTCAGTCATGAAAATTTGGCCTACTGAAGTACATAAGACAATATGAAGAAAAGGTGAGACCCACCAATTCCATAAAAGTTTATATTTCAACTTTTTCTCTCACTAGATCCAATGTTCTCTTTCACTGTGTTACTGACAGGATGGTGAATCCTAAATATACATAATTAACAGAATTGAAATATTTATATAACATTTAAATCAAAAGTGCAAAAGGTGTTGCCTGGAATGAACATGCCACTCACAAACATCTCTCTTTCTATCCTCAGGTTGGGCTCAGCATTTCAATATTGGAGAGAGAGATAAAGAAGTAAAGCAGATGGGGGCCCCTGAAATGTAAGCATCTATTTACCTTTAACTCATGCCAGCTGGGGAATTCTGGGAGTTAAAATTCACACATCTTAAAATTGCTAAATTTGATAAATCATGCCAGTTTGCCTTGCAAAACCGGTTGCAGCCCTCAAATGGATGGAAGTTATCTCTTCCTAAGTCTTGTGATATATACAGACCTCCCATTTATACATTGCACTTTAGGTGACAATTGCAGAACAGTAAAATGTAAAGATGAAGAAGAATCTACTGGAGTTGGGCAGTCAATACATTTAAATAAATAAGTAAATGCTTTTTGCCCTAACTTTATCCATTTGTCCCACAAAAAGAGATGCCATAAGGAATGCAATCTGTAAGAAATACCATTGCTCACATCTGTTATGATTAACTGATATAAGTTTCCAAGCTGCTGAAGAGTGTACCCTTTATATTCACATAAACATGTGAGATAACAGGTCAATCTTCCTGAACCTATGTGTTCTCCAGATGTACAGTATGAACTTCCAAGTAGCCAATGGCTTTCCATGACTGATTTGATGTTCGTAACAATTAGTTTGGGAATTATTATTTTAGTTGAAGGTATATCTAGAGAATAAAAAAGAGTATGGATTAAATCTAGTTTACTCTGTTCCAAATCTTGATATTACAAACATACCAATAAAGGAGAATTTCTAGCTTAGGGCTGAAGTGAGAGATCCTTGTTGCTCTCTCAGCTTGGTTGTATTCTTGCAGACATTTCAGTACCCAAACTAAGTAACATCATCAGTACTAGCACTGATGTTGTTAACTACTTTGGGTAATGAAACAGCTGTAAGAAAGCCACCAAGCTCAGAGTGCACCAAGGATCCCTCAAACCAGGATTGGCTGGAATGTTGTTGTCAACCCCTAAATGTTGACTTGGCCAAGAAACAGACTCCGTTGAAATTAAAATTACTTTTATTAAGATGGACTCTTAACAGACTCTTGAAAATCTAATTGTACTTTCTTACACATCTGTTCATTAGGGGGTTGTCTATCTGAAGGGGTTTACAGATCCCTTCTTGTTGTTTTAGACTCAAAAGATGTTTACTCCTTGTTGCTGAATAGATTTCTCCATCAAGGCCATCATCTTTATTCTCTACAATTTGGACACACATTAATATACTTTATGGTGTATGTGAGCACAATTATACACAACAAAAACTAGTACAGTTCTTGTACTAGTTCTTCGAATATTGATGGACTATATGATGTGAATCCTAAATTAAATTTATTAGATATTAAGCTACATTGAACATAGTAGAATTTACTTCTGGGAGAAAACATAGGATTATGCTATAATTTCATTTTAATTCAGTTGTACTTATTCCCACTGAAATAAATATAGGATTGCACAACAGATTGATTTACTGTGTATTATTATGCAATCTCAGATATAATACATTCTCAGATAAAACTGAACTTTAATATTTTTAAAACATTTTAACTTTCTGCAAAGTGTGTCCTGTATAAAATATTAAAACTTTTTTTAAAGCAGAATTTTTAATGCTTTGGTTCTGAGTAGCCAAAATTCAAAATTAAATAAGTGTTAGGCAATGGTGTTCACTTAAATTAAGAAAGGTCTCTGTAGATGCCTTACTCCATCTCCTGGAAATTTAGTATATAGCAATACCTTTATAAATTACCAAACTCCTGTTTATGAATATACATTTTGGAATAGTCAATTTGCTATAATGTTAAATAGTCAGCTATAAGAATCATACACTATACATCATAAAGCAGTTTTCAGGTAAGTTTGAATCTGCTCAACCATCACTATGCTTTTACCTACTGTCTTGTGTGCTTTTAGGTTGAATTCATTTTAGCTGTATATGTTTTTAATAAAACCTTTTTAAAAAACTGATAAGTTTATTGGGTACATTATTCAAATACAGGGACACTTTTATACATGAAAAATTAATTTAAGCACTGGTTGACCACAGAGAATATCAACTAGTGAAACAGTCTATGTAGCACTATGCAAATTCAAGACGATAACAGATCACCTACATAAAACAGGAATCTTCATTGAACAAATAAGGGCAAAGACTATCAAAACATGTAGGCTTGGCCCTAAATTTGGCTATAGTTCAGATGTAAGAATGTATGTTTAATGAATAGCACACCGAGACCATGTCTTTTCCAGTAAAAATAAAACATTTGTCCATTCAAAAGATACAAAACTTTTCTCCTGTTTTCATGATTCAGGCTTGATTTTTTTTTTCAGCACTACTATAAGATGGATCTTCTTTAGCTTTTCTTTCACCATCCACCAAAACATTTCCATGGTTAAAAGTCTAGATATCTAGAACAATGTATTAAACTACTGAACTTCACTAACAAGCATATAAAAGTTCATTTGAGAATAACATTCTGTAATATAATCATTTTTAAATGCAATATTTTTGGAAGTTCATAGAGTCCTTGTCTGGCTGCTAAAAAGGAAGCAAGTGAAAAATCAGTTTGTAAGTTTAGCAACACACAGAAGTTCAGACTCAGTTATCATGCCTGAGGCATTTAAAAAAAACAGTCAAACACATAAATAATTTTTTCATAAACCTTGTATAACAATCCCTGGGTTGAAAGTAACAGGATGAAATTTAACAGAAGCAAGTGCAATGTTCTTCACTGAAGAATCAAACATCAAATTGGAAAGGAGAATAACTAACTTGACAATAGTAATTATGGAAAAAATAATCCTGGAAAGAAAAACTGAGTATGATGTGGCTGCAAAAAAAAAAGGCAAATGTATTTTCAGCAGAAATAAAGATTTCCAAATCATAGGAACTAATTGTTCCACTGTATTCTACATTAGCCATAATATACCCCAAGTGTTGTGTCAGTTCTGGATACCACACTTCATGAAGGAAATTGAAACTGCTAAATTGGCCATAATAAACATGATCAGATGACAAGAAACTATGTCCCACAAAGAAGGAGATGGATATGTTTGTTCTTCAAAAGATAGCCAAAGGAACATGTTATTATTCTACAAATATATGAAAGAATGTAGCATAAAAAGGTTAGGCTTATTCTGTCGTATTCCTCAGCACAGATGATATGGAATAATAGATTTAAATTACAGGAAGGCAACTTCAAGTTGAATACTAGAAACAGCAAGAGCACTTTGACAAGGAATCCATTCCTAGAAAGATGGTGACCTCCCTTTCATTGGATTTGTTCAGACAAAGGATAGGCAGCCATCTGACCAGAATATTTTAATTTGAATTCTTGTATGAACAGAAGTTTGAACATGATGGCTAAAATGACCCTCCCAAATCAATAATTCTGTTGCCCACAAAATGGTGCCATAGTGATATTATCAGGCATAAAAGAAAAAAAGAAATGGAGGGTGGAATCTAAAGGATGAAAGAAAGAGATCTATCATCACATTTGTATGCAGTAAAGATTCCAGTCTGAACTATGTGCATGTGTCTGTGTGCATCTGTGTTTCTGTGTGTCGGTGTCGGTGTTGGTGTCAGTATCTATGTCTATGTGTCTGTCTGTGTGTCAGCATGCATCAAAGAAATAAAATTTTAGATCTAATAATATTTCTCTACAATCTTATTCATATATAATTAGTTTGATTAATGCAACAGACTTTGTGTAATTACTGGATATAATCAAATTGTTATAAATACTAAATATTTTTCCAAGCTTAAGCAGTGTATCAAAATGCTCATTTATTCAGTGTAAGAATTTTCTTCTCTTCTTGTATACTAGTGTACTTGGTATGCAATTCTCCCTTCTTCTATCTAAAATCTTAAGTATGCCAATAGAAATACAAGTGTACCATGTATAGCTACATCTATAAAATGTTAAGAAGAAATATTGATTTTGGATGAGATATGTTCAAAATATTCAAGAATACTTTAAAATTTTATTGCTCATAAAACATTTGTGGCTTGGGAGGAAAAATGTATTTTAAACTATTTATGTTTGAGATCCAAAACAGAAGCAAGCAGTCTTTGATAAAACAGATCTTAAATCCACCACATTCTTAATACAAAAGTACCACTTTTGTTACCCTATAAGCAACTATCTTTTTAAACACTGTTAATATACATTGGCTCGTGTTGAATGGGTTAGTCAAAAGAGATTAAATATCACAATTTATGTTCTTACATTTGCCCTAATGATATGGTTTTGCCTATTTACCTGTTCAGTATCTTGGAATATATTCATCATAGTTCAATCAATGTTTCCATTCTTTTAATTTATCATCATTTTTGCTATTTCCAATATGTTGTGTCATCACATCAAACTTTCAGTCTGTAATAATATGGGATTCTCCCCAAGCCCAGTGGCTTTAATAACATATAGTATGTATAGCTCTTTAGATGTATTATCAAGAAATCCATCTCATTCTGCTTTTCATAAATGCTACTAGTTTCAGCTACTTTGCAACAGAAACATGGAACATTTAACGGTCTGTTAAAATGTTATGCAAGAGAGCGAGAAGATAATTTTGTGCTCATAATTTATTTATGATGTCACTAGCTTTGTCTGCTAGGTGCCCATAACATGTCTGCAACCATTGTTTCTTATAAAATTAACAGTCACAACTGTCACTATAACTGGGGAAAGTATTGTGTTTTCAATTTTCATAGTCATTCAGTCTATTGGCATGAATGTTGGGAAAATGCAGTAAGCCTGCAGCAGAACCATTGCCTTGAAGAAGAATGTCTGGTTCTTTTCAAGAAATAGAGAACAGCTGCATATTCCGCTCCATAACAGAGTAAGGATATAACAGATGGTCTGGAAAATACCTTAGTTAAGGACACAAAGGACATTATTAATTTCCTGCTGTCTAAAGGCAAATAATGAGACATGGTGAATAGTATATAAGTGTTCCAGATGTTAATTACTGTCCTTTAGAACAATTGCTAAGTAATTGTGGGTGCAGTGTAAGATTCTAGCAGCTATCTAAACCTCAAAGTGCCAATTGGCTGCTAGAAAAGGTCTTGTCTTTCATTATACGAACGTTCTTCTGGTTATCTGCAGCCTCATATTTCTGTTGAAGTCCAGGAAAAAAAGTAAAAATATCATTCCTTTCCTGTGGCCTTTACATATTGAAAAATGTGGGCAGCCTAAAAGCAGTAGAAATTTGTCTAAGAAAAAGTTGGATGAGCAGCACATTTCACCTCCTCAGCCTGATCAGATAAAATTCCCTTTGTCTCCCTCCCACCTCCCACAAGAGCTTTAAACCCATTTTCAAGTAGTCTAAAATGAAGACTCTTCCCAAATGAAAGTTTCATTTATGCACATCAACTCTTAAGAAGCCATAAGGTAATAGTTGAAGTCTTTATGTGCTTAAAATCTTTGGTCTATGACTGACTCCTGTTTGACAATATTTTATGAAATTTGGGTCACAAGTTCACAATGCCATTATGAATCTTATGATATAATGCCAGCTTAAACATGTATAATACAATAATCAAAAAAGGGGACCAACACTAATTCTCAGGGCAACTCACATGGTCCAGTTTTTATTCTGTTTTCTTAGAACAGGCATGTCAAACTCAAGGCCCAGATCCTGCCCGTGATGTTTTTAGATCTGGCCCTCAAGCAGACTAGTCGGAGGAGGTGATTGAATATGTAGTGGGACGGTGAGCTGAAGTGGTGGCAGCACCAGAGAGGCCTCGGGGAGAGTCAGCTGGAGCTTCCGTGTTGCTCAGGGTCTGCTGAGGCCCCAGGATTGACATGCACATCTCCAGTTGATCTGGTGACTTTGGGGGGTGGCTGGCAGCCACACACAGTCTTTGGGGGAAGAGTCATCTGGAGCTGCGGGGCTGCCAGGGTTTGGCAGGGACCCCAGAATCAGCACACGCAGCTCCAGCTGATGAGTGCTGCATGAAAAGGCCAGCCGGGCAGTGAGTGAACGCATGGAGGAGAGGAGAGGATATAAAAGGAAGGGTTTTGGCGGAAAGGAGGAGAAGTGTGGGGGAAGAGAAGGTGATAGGGAGATGAGGAGAGATGTTGATGGGGCAAGCCTGAGGGAGAGAAGGGGATAGGACAGGAGAAGCTTCTGTGGGGCAAGCCTGAGGGAGAGAAGGGGACAGCAACTGGCCGTTTGATGGCAGCCATAATGCTGATGCAGCCCTCAATGAAATTGAGTTTGACACTCCTGTCTTAGAACCTTCTAGTCCCTTAAAATTCTCTAACAACTTGTCTCCTGCCAAATTTAAAATGCTGCCAACCCTAGCCCTATTTTTTCCTAAAAGTGATGTTGCCAATATGACAATACATGCATTGTAACCTCATAATACCATTTCTCCCCTGTACCATTTGTGTCACAATGTCACACACAAATATATGGAGTCTGAATTTGGGTCACACTACCATAATGCATATTTGGTCACTGGCCTGCCTTATTTCTACCCACCTCAGATGTTGATGACTCAAACCT
Source organism: Protobothrops mucrosquamatus (assembly GCF_001527695.2). Lineage (NCBI taxonomy): Eukaryota > Metazoa > Chordata > Lepidosauria > Squamata > Viperidae > Protobothrops > Protobothrops mucrosquamatus. The sequence continues at coordinate 83,736 of NW_015386510.1, read as the reverse complement.
GGCCATACTTTATGGACTACTAAAGCTCTTAGAGTCACAAAACAATCTTTGCCCTTGCTTGATCTCACATAATAAATTCCTGATACAGTCATCCCACATTTTTAGTGTGTGTTGTGTTGGTAGTTGCTGTTACTATTTAAGAGAACTGTCTGTCTATCTGTCCATCTGACTATCTGTCATCTATCTGTCTGTCTGTCTGCCTGTCTGTATCTATCATCTAGCTAGCTAGCTATTGGCTTGGGATCAACTTATAGATAGGTAGGAAGAGATTTTATAAAGGCCAGAATTAGTGAACATTACACAGCTAAGTAAAAGACCAGATGATTACAAGTTTAACTGCCATCTTTTTTTTAATTGAACATATTTTTCATACACACAATACATACCTGAAAGGCTGCCATTTAACAATATATTATAAAGTCCAGCAGCTGTGAAGAGCATGATTTTTATATTATTAAATTAAGTTATTTTTATGTTATTTCTTTCTCTTTTTTAGATAAAAATGAAAACAACTGTTATTTTCTTCATGTAATTTCAAAGACAATTGAGCAGTAATAGTGAGGTTGACTGATTCAGTCAATTGAACTTTGAGCTATACCAAATGCTACAAAGCTGAATCTGGCACTACGCACTAAAATAAATTGAATTTTTCTGAAAGCTTGTAGGATTAGATTGACAGAGAGATAATTTGAATAATTGAATCTGATGTTGTATTGAATACAGCACGGGCTTTTTTAAAGGGTTGTTTGTATCTGCTAATATTATGCATTAATAAACAGATCATTAGAAAATCCATTGGGAAGTTCAGTCCTATCTTCTGCAAAAGAAAGATTATATGTAATTAGGCTGTCCTTATTTGTTGCTTCGTCACTTTGCAGGAATGAGAATTACTGCAGAGTGAGATGGATGCATAATAATAATATATATGTATGTATATATAATATATATCTATGTATATATATATATGTATGTATATATGTGTGTATGTATATATGTGTGTATGTATATATATATATATGTGTGTGTGTGTGTGTGTGTGTATGTGTGTATGTATGTATGTATGTATGTATGTATGTGTATGTATGTATGTATGTATGTATGTATGTATGTATGTATATATTTTCAAGGCTTCCATGATAAGGGCCAAAGCATGAAAACAACATTGTCCTGAAGTAACACAGACTCCGCTCTTTTGTACATGCATCATGATATTGCATGGACATATGAAACATCATGATGTGTGCATCATGAGGGTAAAATACTACTTTCATCATGGGGTGTAACACTGCTTTCATCAGAGAAAATGATATTTTTACATAAATGAAACAACAAAAGAAAAATGCACAGATACATGCGTACGCATATACCATGTGAGCATGAAAATGCTCAGGAGAATATTAACAATCCCAGAAACTAAACAGCCAAGTAAACCTATAATGAAAGAAAATTCCTGAAGTGAAGAATGTAGACATGAAGAATGGCTACTGAATATAACCCTCAGAAAAGCAAAATGTAACTTTTGGACATAGGATGATGACATATTGTGCCATACAGAGGACAATTCTATACGTTTATTCTTTTTAAAACAACCTGTTTGAAAAGCTAGCCAGGTAAAATACGGGGCAGAATTTAATTATAGATTAAATGTGGTTTCCAGTTATGGAATAGACTATTTCTTCTTGCCTGGTATTCTCCTTCTTTCCACACTATGAAAATAAGCTCTAGCATTCCACAAATACTCTCTCCAGAATGCAGGTGGCAAAAATAAAGAAGGAATTCCCATCAATCAAATGAATTTTCACTCTTCGAAATTTGAATTCCCTTCAAGTACCACAAACAACAACAACAAAAAGAAATACTGAAACATTTCTGGACATTTAGCCACTGGACACTAGATTTAAGATCATCTTTTTTTAACCACGATGAAGTCTGTTGTAGGTTTTATATGTTTCTATTGTTTTGTTTCTATGTTTCTGATGCATAAGTAATACTCATGCTAGTCAAGGAATTATTCCAGGACTTTTCTCTCTCTCTCTCTCTCTCTCTCTCTCTCTCTCTCTCTCTCTCTCTCTCTCTCTCTCTCTCTCTCTCTCTCTTTTATTACAGTCTCAGAACTTGGTTTTGTGTACATTTGGTTTCCTTTTAAATCCAACAGAGGGCAGTGAAACACTGTCTATCTTCTTGCTGTTACTATTTGCTCATTCTATTTAGCAATAGAGAAGTTGCTATCTTTTAGGGCAAAATAACTTCAAAAGTATCATACAACTTTATCTGTATTAATTTTAATACAACTTTATTTGTATTAATTAAATATTATAAAGTTCATTCCAGAACTAGTTCATTTGGCCACAAAAATACATTGACCAACATAGATCTAAACCAGGGGTAGGCGACCTTGGCTCTTTTATGACTCGTGGACTTCAACTCCCAGAATTCCTGAGCCAGCATGGCTGGCTCAGGAATTCTGGGAGTTGAAGTCCACGAGTCATAAAAGAGCCAAGGTTTCCTACCCCGATCTAAACAATAGTGTTATAGTCACATAGACATCATGCTATGCTGAAATATTTCTTAACTTTCCTTGTAATTAGTTTCCTAAAAGTCAAAGCCTGAAGCTGCTCAAGCTTCATAAAGCTCTGTTTCTGTACATTTTTTAAAGATATTGTTGGAGTCATAAAATCATAGGGCAGGAAGGGACATTGGAGATCTTCTACTCCAACCCTCTGTCCATGGAAGGATACTTTATATCTTCCAGGACAAATGGTTGTCCAATCTCTTCTTAAAAACCTCAAGCGATGGACCACCCACAACTCCATTTATTATATAGTAATGCTATTCCACATTTTCATTATTCCAAATTATAATTTATTTGTTTTGTTCTCCTATAATCCTACTCACCCATCCCTGCTCCCAGGCAATTAGTCCATTAATATGGCTGCACCTTCCGCTAAAAGCTTTTTAATTTATCCACATTGATGAAGGTGTTTTTTAATTTGAACCCTCTTTGAAACAGTCTTATTAATTACGTTTACAAGACCCATCCCTGCATGAAGCGCATGTGTCTGTTGCTCTATTTATATGTATAGCAGAGTAGAAATGAATACCTACTGAGAACTTTTCGCTGGCTTTGGGGAAATTAGGTTCTACTAAGGTAGAAATTGACTTAATATATATGCACCCCAGGTCATATGCTCTTATTACCAACTCAGTTCCATAGTGTCACACACAAATATCTCACGGTCAGAAAGTTTCTCCTTCGTTCCAGGTTGTATCTCTCTTTAACAAGCTTCCACCCACTGCTTCTTGTCCTCTGGAGCTATGGAAAATAAGTCAACCCCCCACCACTCTGTAGCAACTTTCATGTACCAGAAGACAGCTATCATATCACCCTAATTGTTCTTTTCATTAGGCCAGATGTACCTATTCATTGTACAATTTATCCTGCAGACCCTTTATCACAGACATGTCAAACCCGCGACATCATGTGACATTGCGCAACGTATTGCAACTTTTTCCCTATTGCTGGCAATGGGGTAGCGCAGTTTCAGAGTGACACATCTGGCCCATGGGCCAGCAGTTTGACATGCCTGCTTTATCATCTTAGTTGCTCTTTATACTCTTTCTGGGCCTCAACATCTTTTTTGTATTGTCGTGACCAAAAATGGATGCAGTATTCCAAGTGTGACCTCACTAGTGAAATTTATAGCAATACTATCACTTCTCATGATCTTGATGCTATTCCTCTGTTGATGCAGCCTAGGACTATATTAACTTTTTTTGCAGCTGCAGCACACTGCTGGCTCATAGTTACATGGTGGTTCACTAGGATACTTAGAACCTACTCACAGTTACTACTGTTGAGCTAGCTACTGTCTGCTGTGATTTTTCTTGCCTTGGTGCAGGACCTTACTTTTCTCACCACTGCACTGCATCTTGTAAGCAAGAGCTCAATACTCAATTCTGCCAAGAACTTTCTTAATCTTGAATCTACTCTCCAAAGTAGTAACATTCTCCCCCCATTTGGTGTTGCCTGCAAATGTGATGAGTTCCTGTTCTATCTCCTCATCTAGATCATTTGTGAAGATGTTAAAACATTGGCCCCAAAACAGAACAAAATACACACACACACAAATATGCACATAAACACACACATGCATAATTCGTCAATCATGTCAGTTCTTGCATTTGAAACATACTTCTGTTTTCAATAATAGCATTATAAAAACACAATTCAATAAGCTGAAATGTAAAAGTCTGCACTTTTCACTGACCCACAGAAAAACGTTAGTTGCTTGGTATAATAATCTTATTTCTAACCACAAATGCCAGTGGATTTAGCATTAAGGCTATAAATACAACTCCAACTCATTCTGTTGTGTTTAGGTATTAAACAGATGAGTGTACCTAGGCAGAATGGGGTTAGTTAAGGACCTACCATACAATTTGAATATGCCCACAGACACAGCATTATATATCACCAGGCCCATTTGTGGATAGTGCTATATTAATGACACAATATTTGCTTTAGTGGCCACTACATATCTCTGCCAGATTAAACATTTGTAATCTGGACCAGCCTTAATATATCCTTTCAAATGGGCAAGCCACAAAGAGCCATACAGCTACATCAACAGAACGTCCCTCGATCTGTTAGCCTGTCAGAATTGCAGTTATGTCAAAACCAGTAATAGCAAATACTTCCATGAAGGTATTAATTAAGCTGGCAAAAAAATTAAAGGATCCCTGACTCCGTACAGATCTTCATCTAATACTTTATAAAGTTTGAGGTTTTATTTTTTTGTTTATTTGCTTGATCACAATTATTCATTTCAGAGCTGCCTGCAATGCAGGATCAGAAAATGAATCAGAGCGTGTTTCTTTTCCAACAAAAACATTCACTAAAAGGTCTACTCCTTGCCACCATCTCTTCATACAGATGCAGGTAAATGAAATGCTTTCTGCTTAAAGAGACTTTTCCACACCATGGAGTTACATCAAAGTGGTATCAACGAAGCAGCCCTGTGCTTTTTATCAAATTTTGATAGTATATCTGTAGCTAGCCTTATTTCCTGCTATTCCAGAGCAATTTTAATGAAGATAGCATATTTCGCACCTTTTTTGTTAGATCTGCAGAAAGAGCTGTTTGCTGTTGGGTGAGAAGCTTTGCCTTCTCCCTCTGCCAGTCTTTTTAGATCTTCCCTCTCTCTGCAGGAATGAAGGCAAACATGGTCTTTGCAGTCATTTGTGGTAGAATATTGTAGCAAGCAGAAAGTCATCTCCTGCCCTTCTTCCTGCCATTCCCCCCTCCTTAATTCCATTCTCCCTTCATATTTCTTGCCAGAAAATAAAGGCAGAGACATAAGAAGGACAATGCTAACAAGCCACTAACTCTGTCAGTGTTTGTTTCTAAAGATGACTGGCTGGAAGATGTTCTGATCAGCTTATAAATAGGCTTATGCATTGCAACTGTTGGAAGTCAGCACCCACCCACCCTCCTAAAGAAGGAAATATTTTGGGGGAATATTAAAAAGGACAGAATATTATATTTCCCCAAAGGAATAATGAAAAATCTTAGGCAAAGATAGCCCCAAGCAGAAATCAAGTAGACCAGCTTTTTGATAATCCTTTCAGAAAGACTGGCACCAGGAAGCTTAGAGCTGATGGGGTTAGAAAGACAAAGATTCCTAAAACCAACAACCCCTCATCCAAAAATCCAACACAGGACATAGTCATCAGCCACAGCCGCTGGGAAGAGGATATGACTTTTAGGACATAATATGATTAAACCATCACTATCAGAATACCAAAAAAGACACACTCAAAAGCTCAGGTCAAAGTTCATGCCACAGGAACAGGAAACAACTCCAAACACAAAAGCTCAAGAAGATATAAAAACCCACCACTCCCAGCTACATGTGGTCAGCTTTCCCAGAGCCACATTTCTGCCTGGCTCTGCTCTATAATAAACTACAACCTTCTTTCTAAAGCACTCTCCATTTTGTTTATTCCCGGCTTGGACTGGACCCTGATGAAGATTTTTCTTTCAACACAACAATGGTAACAATGAGGATATTTCACATTGTGGCCCAAGGCTGGCATGGAAGATTGGAAGGGGCAGTAGACTGATGCAGTTTCTATATGAAAATGCCATGAGTATATCAAATAGGATTGACAACAGGTGCAAAAATTACTATTAAAAGACAACAATTTGTCTTTCTTGCCTCCTGGTGTTATACATAACTTTCCATTTCAGGCATTATAATAATATGGACTGTTTCAGATACAGTTATATAATGCTTGTACTTACCAAGTTATATTTCAAAATTATGATGGAATTAATATTTCTGGGGTGTAAAACTCTAGATGATTTCCAGATGGCAGCAAAGAGTATGCTCCCATCTTGTGGTGACCTATATATTGGCAGCTAAAGTATGGAAGTCTTGGATCATGCAGAGTCCAAGCACTGAATCCCTGCTTATGAGACCCCAGTTGAGATGGGTGGGACAGAATGGATGACTGCTGTATGCCAAGCCAGCTGCTCTATAGTGTGCTGGAGTCTGGAAAGAGACCTCAAGGTCAACCATGAAGCACTACAAAGATGTTGTGAAAGAAACTTTAAGCCACTGTGATATCAATTCAAGGGAACGAGAAGCTGCAGCTGCCGACAAAACCCATTGGCAAGACCTGTGCTATAAAGCATTCACTGACTTTGAAGACAGGCGCTGTCAAAAATTGGTAGAAAACCATGAGTGGCGTCAGAGAATAGTAACCCACAGTTACTACAACAATGGATTTCCAGTGCTCCCATTGTGCTAGTTAGACTCTGTGCTTCCAGACTGCATAGCACTGTGTCTTCTTCGAACCCAAAGGACTACCATATCTATGGTAGCCAAAGTTTATAGGAATCAGATGCTATTTATTTAAATCACTGTAAACAAAAGTATGTTGATTTGGTTTGGCTTTAACCCTAAGTTCCTGTTCTCAAATTGGAAACACAGCTTCAGCACTTCACAGTCTATTGTGTCTGCTTGTACTGGAGTGATAATTAACCTCTCCTGTCATAAATTGATAATTATTAATAGAAATATACTTAATTCATAATAAAACTGTGAAGCTCTCTGGAAATAACTTCTTATATGTGGTCAAAATTAATTACCCTTTCTTGGAGTAGAAAAATATTTCCCATATTGTATGTGTGCTGGCTTATAACCAAATCTGTATATGTGTAGACATCCAGCCGTCCAGTAGTGCTTTCCCATCTGTTTCTCTTCACAGAAGTCTTCTGCATGTTCCAAGAAAGTTTCTCTAGAGGAATGGGAATCCTTGGAGAAAGTCTACTACAATGTACTATTCTATAATTGCTATGATAGTAGGAAAGATTAAGATATTGGATATTTGAGAATTCAGATGCAAATTGATTTGATCAGAATGGATTCATATCTATTGGCTTTACTATGAATCAAATGCTGCAAGACAGTTTCAGCTCAAATTGATATCATATGTTTGATGGTATATAATCATTCACAAATATTTCAATTCTGATAGTAGAGTGTTCAGCACAGTTCTAACCTCTGGCATTAGAGTCTTCCATAGGGTTCAGAAAATGTTCTTATATTTAACCTGCCAGCTGGAATTCCTTAGCACACAAGTCCATAGCAGGCAGGCCTCTTCCGCTGGCACAAGTGGGGGCAGGCTAGTCCCATTTGGGTGAGACAGTTTATCAGATACCATGGACACATTGCATATTGACTTTAAAGTTAGTAACTAATACCTTGAACTGGTCTCCGAAGCAAACTGGTAACCAATGCAATTCATGCAACAGTGGTGTTTTATATGCAAACATGAAGTTGATACAAATATGAAGTTGCGCAAAAGCCCTTCTAGCCACTACTGTCACCTGCACTTCCAAGAGAAGCTCCACACTGGGTCTGCCTGGGGTAGTGCAACCTCATCCAGACCTAATGATGATAAACAACCAGATCCTGAAGTCTCTTGCACTAAAAGCCACTATGCCAGGGTTCAAATGAAGCCTGTTGTCCCCAATTCAGATTCCTACAACCTCCAGGCACTGAGAAAGGGCAGCCACAGCATCACTTAGATCACAGGGGATGGAGATGTAAAGCTTTGTATCATCAGCATACTGAAATGTAGTCTATGAAAGATTATATCTTTTAATAAAATGTTTGTCAGAAAAAATGTTATCCAAACTCTTTATTTCAAGCTAAGACAGAATCAATAGACTGAGTCTGGATGAATGGGATTCAACCTGTCTTATGTGACCAAGACTGAATGATTAGATTCATAGCTTGCTGGTGTTCCATAATATGTCAGGCCCTCCATCGTTGGCCTGGCACATTGCTGGGTACCTGCTATCCAAGGGGAAGGGAAAGGCATTTTGAGGCAATCCACACCTGTGCATCTAATGGTGAGAAATGGGGAAGGGGAAGTTACAAGAGAAGAAAACCAGATCACCAAACCGACTTGTACCAGGATCTTCAAGGCTGTTTGCCTTTGAGAATGGAATGTTACAAGTTTCACACCTCAGAGTTTCTCAAAACATCATACCAGCATCACGTTGGCTGTCCAGGGGACTGGTCATGGGGATAGGGGTTGGGAGTTGGAAAGAATAGCTTTGTACTTTGAACGGGAACACCAAATTCCACCTGACTTTACTGAAATTAGTTTCTTTCAGTAAATGTTCCTTTGCTTTAACTAAATGGAATCGATGAGTTTTACTTTCCTGAGAGAGCGAATGGGGGCATGTCTGACATAATAATAATTCCATCTGCACTAATGTATTTGGTTGTACATTGGTTCCTCTTGGAGATGATCAAAAATGCAGTTGCTGCAAAATATGCTAATAGAAGCTTCAATTGAGAAATTAAGCCAGTTTTATTTTAGTTTCAGTAACTTCAAGTTAATTGTCAAGTCTATTTGAAGCATCCATTTTGAGTCATTTATACCAATGGAACATCCATAAGAGTCCACAAATTCCCTAAAACAGGGAACTAGTTTGATAGTCATTGAGTTTTTCTTCATTCTGAATCTCAGATGGAAACTATTATGCAGAAGTTCTTCTCTTCGGTGGTTTCATGAAACATTTCCCCAAGTGTTGTTAATCTGAGGTAAAGTTTTGATTACTCCAGCATATGGACTATTTGATCCCTTTGATCTTGCCTAATAAATGTATTGCCCTAATGTAAATTCTAAAAATGTTTAATGTTGTTTAGATTATGCAACCCATTTGCCTGCTTCCTTGGATGGTGTTTCAAGTGATACAGCTTAAGACTATGTTAACTAAGATAGTACCTTTTGCTTGGATATAATTAGATTTACAGTTTTTCTCAAAGTATCATCTGTCATGAACTTACTACACAGTAAAATTTTGAATTAATTTTAGCTTGTTAATTCATATGAAGACTATTCAAGTACATGGAGTCTTTTCCTAATAGTAACTGTTTCCATTTAACTAATGCATAGAAGGAACCATTTATTGCTGAATTGTGAAATGGGACTGGTTTGTATAATCAAAAAACATCCCTCCCCCAGTTAGTTATTCTTCACATTACCATTAGTGATGAATATTTGATCATTACTGTGTTGGCTTCTTTCAAAATTATGTCATCTATATGAAAACAAGTACTATACTAGAGTTGTTCAGTATGATTATATGCAATCAGGCAAATGATAACAATTCTAAAACAAGCAGATTTTTTTTCAAACTAGATTTATTACTTTAGGGGGAAAGGTCAAATTCCCAGCAAGTCAGTGCTATGCTGGCTTTCGTCAGTGGGTCCTAATGCATAAGTAGTGTTTTTGGCTGAGAAGTATCAAGGAAAAAGTGATAAAATAACTGAGGATTATTTAGTTTCTTGTTAGCATTAATATTGTTAGAACCTGCCAGGACTTCTTACTTATGAAGCAAAGCACTACTTTATATATTTATTTCTAGGATCAGATTTTCCTCTTACCAAATACTTTTAAGGTGTCATATAATAATGGTACTAAGAAAAACAATAAAATCAAATAACAAGCAAAATAGTCAATTAAAATAATTTAAAATAGCATTGAAACAATACCAAAAAAACACAGACTTAAAAAGAAAATCTAAAAATGTCACATGCATAAAATTACTTTGAATAATAACATAGTAACTGTAATTATCAAAGGACTAAGAAAAATAAAAAGTCTTTGCCAGGCTCCCAAAAGGTAACAAAGGATGGTTCTTTCTTGGGCAGGTATAATGGGAAATGCTGCTAAAGTTTTTTAAAGGACTCAGGATCATGCACACATACTAATTTTTATATTTAGAATTATATAATATTGTCCCAGTGGGAATCAATTCCAAGTTTTGATAAAGAGAGAGGAAAAAAAGAATGCTTACTTTCACAAATCTGACAGTTTGGTGGTTTTTTTTATTTAAACATATATTCTCAAACAAAATTATGGTTGTATTACCACAGGAATAGTGTAATACTAATCGCAATCTGAAATATAGCTATAATGATATGAAAAAGTAAATTTACCTGTTATGACACCTATGCCAGACAATGAACTATAATTTCAGACAAACAAACCACAAAAATAAGCCAAATATAGAAGAAAAATTGTTTTATTTTACAAATACATTAATTGCTGATTCCACATAATAACAATATCATGTTACAAGTTGGAACGTTGGCCTCACAATCTTTTCGACATTAGCTATTTTCACATATAACACTAAACTATGATTTAGCAATGGGCAAATGAGCCTATGTCTTCTGCATTCTTCAAATTATGTATCTCATTGTTTTGCACAAGAGGGCTTCTCATTCCTTTCTCGTAAATGGACAATAGTAAGAGGCATAGACACATTTATTTCATTTTAATTAATCATAATGCATAAATATTAGTTTTACTATGATTTGTCAAAGAAAGACAATTTCAGGTTGTTCAGATAAAATAAACTGTTAATTTTAATTAACAGTTCAAAGTGATCAATTGTAGCCAGCTGAAAATGGAAGAAAATGCATCTTCTCTCCTCCTTATAGCTATTCTAGATCTGGGTAGCACAGGAAAAAGCAAAATTAGGCGAGGAATAGCAGGATTAGGCATGGAATACTAAACAATGAAATAATCCAGCTTTCCTTAACTGATTCTCTTAAGAAGTGTTGGCCTACTTCTTCTATAAATCCTCAAGCTGCATGGATAATGGGAAATGCTATGCAACACAAATGAAGCCACCAAGTTAAAGAGGATAATTTACACTTACTTTTCTAATAATATAAAGAGTGGAATATAATATATCACTAGTAAATTTCCACTAGCTTAACAAGATTTTATTTCCTCCTTCCCACACTAACTGGCCTGCTCTTTAAATCTTCTTCAATAGGATAGAAGAACATGGAGGGAGAGTTTAGAGCAGTGTTTCTCAATCTTGGCAACTGTACAATGCCTGGACTTCAATTTCCAGAATTCCAGAGCCAGCCATACTGGCTGGGAATTCTGAAAGTTGAAGTCCAGAGAGCTTAAACTTGCAAGATTGAGAAACACTGGTTTAGAGGAAGGACTAGCCTACCTCTTCTTCAACTGAAAACTCATCCCACTAAGGCAGGGGTGTCAAACTTGCAGCTTGCGGGCCAGAGACATCACGTGCAGGCCATGCCCACACTGGCTCCGCAAAGGCAAAAAATATCACGATATGTCACGATACATCATGTGATGTGATCGACTTTGACACCCGTGCACTAAGGGAATCAAAGCACTGTGTTCCAACCAGAAAGGGGAAAAAAGTGAGATTAACCTTTTTGCAGCAGCAACAGCAACAATTACCTAATGTGTTAACACTTAAGTTGCATTAGTGTGCTAATAAAGCTTGCTTATATAGCAGCAAACTATATTGTTTTTCCACAGTATGTATATATGCAATCAAAATCATTCAGAGCTTTCTGATGGCTGGATTTCTGTGATATATATATATTTACAAATGTGTATCTATTAGATCCACAAGTTACTTTTAAAACTTAAATTTCATATATTTTGATATATTACTTCATGAGTTCAGACTTCATGAGTAAAATATCTTAGATTGCCGCATTCCAAGGAACATACTGGAAAGCTATTTGCAAGGGTTCCTTGGTGCTGTATTGGTGCAGCATTTTCTATCTGTGGTGAAATATATGGAGGTTTGATTTCTTGGCAACTTGTTTAATGAAGTTTTGTTTCTATTTTTGACTTTGGGTTATGCTTTGAATTCAGTGCCCATCCATTCTTTTTTAATTATTATTGTAAATTCTCACTGTATCTTTGTATTTAAGCTCATTGCAACCAAGACTCTTACAGTTTTGTATAAACATGTTGAAATTACCCTCTGTAATGTCCACTATCTTTAAACAATTGATTTATAACCATATCAATGAGTGTTTTAATCAAAAGATCAATGTCATAATCTTAGATCACTATTGTAGGTCAGCTCTGCTGTTGTTGTTAAACCACCTAAATTTCATTAAAGCCAGTTGCCTGATTTGGAGTAACTGAAATGTACAAGATAATTGATAAAATAATGTAGCACCTTAGTTATATAATATAGCACCAGCTTCAGAGTTAAATTGGTGTGACAATATGCCAACACATTTTGGTCTAGTGGTTAAGGCACCAAACCAGGAGACTGTGAGTTCTGCCTTAAACATAAAATCCAATTGACTGACTTTGCCCAATCACCCTGTTTCATCCCCGCACATCAGGCTCAGGTACAAACCATTCTGTCAATTCCTGTTACAACCAGTGGATCAACATTCCAAATTGGGACTCTGTATATTTGCTGAAAAAAATAGTGACTGGGTGGTTGGTGCTTCAGATATCTGCCATAGGATTGTCCAAGGCCACAGTAAATCAATCTATCTATCTATCTATCTATCTATCTATCTATCTATCTATCTATCTATCTATCTATCTATCTATCTATCTATCTATCTATTTTACACAGATACATACTGTAGCTTCAGGCTGAGCTACTTGATCAAGCACCCATTGATACTACTGGCTATGTGAGAAAATGAGCATTTTTCAGCTTTCCTTTTATGTAAACTGGCGGTTTTCAAACTTTGTAAACTCAAAGAATATTTTCCACATCAATTTGTTTACCAAAGAGCCCAGATGTGTCTGCCAGACAACATATACATCTGCCAAAAGTTGATAAATATGGCTCATCATCCAGACATGCTAGGCTTTGCCATTCCTACAAACTAGATCTATGTACCTTAAAATATAACCAAGATATATTTTACAACTCAGATGAAGAGCAGTAATAGTTGACAGTAATCAAATTCCTTCCTGAAATGCTGTCTTTTCATTACTATTTTTTTTCACTGAGAAATCCTAAACTTCTAGGAAATATGGTTTAACCATCTTTGGCAAAAACCAATAGAGCTGATAAATATTATGTGATTTTGGGTTAACCATGCAGGTAATTTAATAACATCATTATATAATTAAGATAGAAAAGTCAGTTCCTCAACCAGTGCACCAAAAGTCTTTTAGGTCTATGAAGAAAGTTCCTGCTGCCTGCTTTAAGAAGCTGCTCGTATGAAATAGCTTATGTTGTACTTGTTTTAATTAACAGTGTGTTTATAATAGATAGGTAGATGAACCATAGTTTCTCTGAAAACAATGAAAAAAAATGGGCATTGTTTTCAATAGAGCCAGGATTTTGCCCTAGATTAGCACCATTTCTGCATGCTATAAAAAGTCCTATGCAGCAGTTTGATAGTAAAGTTTTCTGGTCTGAGTTATTAAAAGATAATATTCTATAGAATCAGGTTATTTATATCAATGTAGAAGAATAATTATCGCTAAAATCTAAATGCATGTATATTCTTTGTAATAGCTTCAGCTGCAATACAGAATCAGGTATGTACAATTCAGAAAGCACACTATACTACTTCTGAAAGTGATTACACTTTAAATATCACTCATTAAATATATAGCATTTTTTTGCTCACCACTCCTTCTAGTACCTAGAAAGGATTATAACCTATTCCGCAAACTAAAATCATACTGGACCCAAAGAGTTTTTTTCCCTATGGCAGAATGAGTCCCTCGCTACATTGACAGTGATGAGAGGTCAACAGGTTACTTGTAATGTTTACTTGTAATGTTACAGAACTATTTCTTGAGTATCTTTTTGCCAATGAATTATGGAATATAGTTAGTGGAACAGCATGTACCCCATAGAAGTTCAGTTGTATAATTGCTATCCAGTAACTATTTTAGTGCTGGGGAAATTCTTGGTTACCATAAAGCAAACTACTGTAATATTCTTTCTCCATTAAGAAGCAAGATATTTGACTCTAAATTAATGTTTAGCTTATATATGGATAGAAGAGTGCCTTCTTATTACAGTCCGGCCTGTGTTGAATATCCAGGTAATAATAAACCTGATGCTGTTTAAAATATATCTAACTTTATCAAAATTAAACAGTTCAATTTCTGATATTATTGCACATCCTCTAATGAACCTGGGATCCACATTAGCATGGCAGCACCCATCTGCTCCACTCTACCTGCAAAGAATATCATTGATAGGAGTCAAGTAGTTCACAATGCAAAACTCCAGGAACAGCAGTGGCCTCAAGTATCACAAACAGGAAGAAGAGTGTATGTGACCATCAGATGATAGCCAAATTGCTTTGACTTTCGTGTCCAAGTTAGGACTTTGTTTAACTATAGCAACATAACTAAGTATATTTCTAAGCAGAAAACTAAAGTTAATCTACAGAATTTTGCCACAATTGCACATATATTTTTAATAAAGGAAAAGGAAAAAGTTTCCTTTACTTTTTTTGCTACTAAATACAAGACTAAAGCTGTACAAATATACACCATTATAATCTCAGTATTGTTTTTTCTTCTGTTAAATTTTCTGGAAAACTTTGTGTTCTTTTATAAAATTGCACTTGGTTGGGTATATTTTTCAAAAATATCATAACGTTGCTCATTCTAAATAGTGGCACAAAGAAATATCCCATATTGATATTCTACCAATTTGAGTTACTTAAACTTTTCAATTTGTAGCTAGGATATATTTTGTTTTCTGATTTTTGTAAAACACATACATATGCACACAAGTAAGCTCAAAGGATTAGATATAATAATTTAGAGTTCATTTTGTGCCCAGGCCTATAAATATAAAATATTTGAAGATACATTCTTTTAAGGCCTTTAAGGGACTAAACTTAATCACTTTAATTCCTATTCCAATTTTCTTTGTCTTTGTTGCTTAAGGCACATTATTAATCTGTAGCTATCAGTGGTCCACTGTCACTTAAACAGAAATATTTAAATATACATTATATCTCTAAAAACTAATGTTCATATTATTACATAAAGTCCATAATAATATTAATGAATCAATACATTATATATACAATATATGCAAACGTCAATATACAAGATTTTGTTACACATGCATTTCATTAAAACAATTGTACCATTTATTTAAACCAATATAAGTAGTTTGATGTCACTCCGGGAAAGCAAAGATTGTTAGTGCATGATCCTCCATAACTGGGAGGGCAAGCAGAACATGGCACCCCAACCTTATATGGTGCTTCTCCTATCCAATTTCCCCTAAGGAGGAAAAAACAAATAATATACTTAGTATGCTGAATATTTCATAATATTCTTTATTGAATAACATAAAATATACTTTTTCCCTTTGTTACCTGCATAGCAGTCTATCGTACAATTGCTCTTAGGTGCAGAATCTACCTTTATTCAAGATGAATTCACTTAGATTTTAGCCCCAATTCCTATGGATATAGGACTGGATATTTATGGGTAGAACCAGAAAAATCTCATAAGAAGACAAGTTACAATACAAATAGACTGAGACAGACTCCTCCTATGTTTAACTCATTTAAGGTAAATAAAATTCGGAGGTTGCAGATTGTTTATAACCGAATCACATGTTCTTAAAATTCAATGCTTTTTGCTAGCAATTTTCAAATACATGCCAAATATTTGCTGCTGATAATTCTTTGCCCCTTTTGCTATTGTCATTTAAAAACATGATATGAGGTTTAGCAACAGGGTATTCTTATATTTCTTTGATAGATGGAATTATAACTGCCCTGATTTACTTTTACGGAATACCAACATATCCAAAGTTACATGTATAACCTATGGATAACATAACTTTATAGCATATAACCTGAATGAATTAGAAAATGAGTTACAATGATGGCTTGTGTGCTGAGACAATATGCAACAATAGATGAAATGAAAATAGAGAAACTTACTTTGGGGCATAGTTGCATACCAGATAAATAACTCGGCTCCAAACAGCCCCCCAGACATTCATATTAGGGCAAGTGTGGATTGCACAACCTATTCTGTTGGAAGTGGCCCAAACCATCTAAAGGAATAGTAAGATTTATTTGTTAAAAGTCCAGCCTGAAAATAACACACTTATCACATAGACGTAAGCTTTGAACTGAAGAATGATACAGGAAAACTGAACCAATATCACCTGGGTATAATGTGTGCACATTGGTCCGTAGCATCTCATTGGACACCTTGGATTGCAGTCCTGAGGATATGGAAAGGCATAATCTTTCACTTCTTCATACCAGGGTTGCACCAGCTGGAGAATGGATCGATATCTGAGCAAAATTAAAATAAGAAAAAAATGATATTTTTGAATGTTCAGTATTACTAATGTGCCTAAGTCATATATTATATATAGACATATATATTGTTTATTTTCTGAAAATTACTTCATTCTCATAAAATTGCAGGATAAAAGATGCTTGAAAATTAATGGCTTGAAACAAATATATATTAAATTTAATTACCTTCCAGTCCGTACAGATAAATTTTGTCCCAGAAATCTCAACAAGTAAGAAGGGCCATGGTCCCAAATGCAAGTAGCTGCCCAAGCTTCTGCAGATTTAGCTAGATTATCATCCCACACCTGGCAAAATATAATATTTTTATTTATCCTAAATACTGAAAAGGAGTTCAGAAATATCAATTGGATTGAACAATATAATGATCAAATTATACTATTGAAGACCTGGTGGCGGACCACCCCAAAACCTAGTTAGTCAATTCTTCCATGTTTCTTTGTCCAGCGTGATGAACTGATCAAACATTATGAAGATGAATTGGCTGAGCTTCAATCCTAGGCAATTTATTAGAAAGTTACACTTTTGAAAAGACTGTTTATTCAATTTTATTCCATCCATTTTTCAAACGACACACAAGCTGCATACCCCTCCGTATGAAGGCAACTGACTAGTCCAATTCATACCAGAAACATGGATATTGAGTGTTTTGTGCCTCTTCCAGTTTCTCCACATCAGCAACATTAACTTCAAATAAACTTAAATGAAGACCTCTTTACATTGAGCACAAACACACAACTTCTGTTAACAAGTAGTCTTTCTTCCAAGCATTAGCATAGTATCCTAACAATCCTTTAGTGACTTAAGAAATTTCTAAACAAACATGGATTTTGAAGATTCTGCATTTCTATCAATCTTGTAGTAATGGTGAAAAAGAATTGGATACTTGAAGCCTAAGAAACTTGGAGAAAGATCTATGATATTATGGAGGTATTAAACAGGACAGCAATGTATCTGCCCTGACTGTTTGCCCTGAAGAATCCTCATAGGAAGCATTAAAATGTCTAGTGTAGTTCTTGAAATGAACACTGTTGCTCCTTATGCTTCATTCTGAAATGTTCCCTGTTAGGTATCAGCAGTCAGCTGCTCCAGGAAATGGGTCAGTGGGCCAGGATCATTTTTTTTATTTGAACCATCATTCTTCCTGATTCACAGTCCCACTTATGGCAAACATGTTACAAAAAAGAATTTGTATGGAGACTATTTGGGCTTAAATTGATTTGGAAATATTCAAAAAGTTTGCAATAATTACTCCTGATTCTTTTACTACTGTTCCTATTTTACATAGAGAAAACCAAAATTCAGAAATAAATGTTCACAGCCACCCAATGAATGTTTGTGCATGATGCTAATATAATTGGTTCTCCATCTCCTTTGCTATATATGCCAATTTTTAATAGGTCTTGTCTGTTCTACTCAATTTATTGTTTTTTTCATGTAGATCACTGTATTTAATGAGCTAAACCCAGCAAAATATAAATTATTTCCCCAATAAAATTTTTGCAAAATAAAGTTTAATTTGATTTTTGAGGAAAACCATTTTTTGAAATGACTTTACTAAAGAACCCTTCAGATCAAAGCAAGTTAAAGTGCTACACTTTAAATAAAATTTAATCTGAGAGCAATAGTTTGAACTTAAATTACACTTAAATCTATTAATTTTATATTTAAATGCTTTTAAACTTAATTTAAATGTGGTCAAAATGTTTCCTAGGCAGGTTTGAAAGAAGGAAAATGAATAAATAATAAATAATTATAAAGAAACTAAATTTGCCAACTGATTATTTATGTATGAGATCTCTGGCTTTATTAGTTGAAATTTCACATTAATCGAATTAAGAAATGCAGACATTATCATCCAGATGAAGGGGTCTCCTTAAGCCATAGAGTTCAATACCTGCCCAGAGCAAAAATCCTACTTAAAAGATCCCAAAAGACAGCTGGAATCTGCTTCAACCCATCCAGGGAAGGGGACCTATCTCTTCTCTGAGTAATTCTTTCCATTGTCAATATTTTTTTCTAATTTGTAGACAGAATCTATCTTTGTGCAATATGAATTCATGTGTCTGTACTCATCACTGTTAAAAAGACAGAACAAATTGTTCTGTGTGATATCCCTTCAAGTATTTGAAAAGTGCTGTTATATCATTCATTGATTCATTCATTCATTCATTCATTCATTCATTCATTCATTCATTCATTCATTTATTAGTTCCTGCCTTTATTATTTTTATAAATAACTTTTATAAATAACAAGGCAGCAAATATATCCAACACACCTTCCTCCTCCTATTTTCCTTACAACAATCCCATGAGATGAGTTGGGCTGAGAGAGAATGACTGGCCCAAAATCACCCAAATGGCTTTCATGCCTAAGGCAGGAATAGAACTCATTGCCCCCTGGTTTTTAGCCTTTTGCCTTAACAATTAGACCAAACTGGCTTCCTTAATCTCTGTCACAGTGAAACATACTCTACCCCTTCATAGTTTCTAATTCTCTGATCATCCGTGTTTTCCAACACTCAATCTATTTTCAGAATCCTTAAATTGTGATATCTACAAATCAGCACAGTACTTAATACAGATTTTTACCAATGCATGATAAAAAGGAAACATTTCTTGTGCTAGAAGCACTGTACTAACATTTGCTCATCTAACTCTTGTATTACATGTTGATTTCTGCATGAGACTATAAAGACATAGACCGTAATGAAGTGAATATCTAATTCACTAAAATTGACACTCTTTCTCCTGCTGCACCTGAGGGTCCTCAGGATTAAATCCAATTTTCACAATTAGTTAGTTTACCTATTCTTTATGGCTGACAGGTATCTACCCGATGAACTATTTTTTTGCACTTAGTCTTTTCAATATATACTGTGGTTGTAGTAAAAATAAAAGAGATTCCAAAGGCCTGGAATCCGTTGTTATGATAAATACTTTCTAGATAATTCAGAATGAAGACAAAAAAAAAGTTGAGGGTGTTTTTTCTGAGTAAACCGAAAACAATTTTTAGAAATTCAAAAGTTGTTGACATGTATCAACAACTAAATCTTCAATCTGTCAGAATTTCTTCAGACTATATTTTTAGACAAAATTTTTATCATACAAAATCAGTACATGTCAGTCAATAACTCAGCCTAAAACATCATATTCTTTTGTATCAAATGTGCAGGTGAATTAAGAGCATCATTAGAAGAAATTAAATACAACTCACTGTTGAACTGTGCATTCCTTGGTGCTCTCTGTGTTTGTTTGGTTGTTTGCTTGCAGATCTTTCATTACCTGACTAAATAACATTATCAGTGCTAGAGAGTGTAGGGAGTGTGGGTTTGCTTTCTGTTGTAGCCTGCCCTGCCACTGTTTGTGTGGCTTTCTCCTTGGTAGTTCCTTGTTTTCTGCTTGATTGTTCGTCTTCTAATTTGTCTCCTTGATAGTTCCTTGATTACAGTATTGTTTGTGCCCTTGACTGTTTGTCCAGTGTTAATTCCTACTTATCTGGGTTTGGCTGCTGGGGAGAAGGTGTTCTGGCCTTTTTGTTTCCTTCTCAGTTTCTATATTGTCCCTTTTGCATGGTATGTAAATGTAGTTTATCTCTGCATTTCTATTGATGGTTGAGTAGCAGAAATGCTGATTATTTTACATACTTTTATATAAAGTTTGAATTCTTACTTTAATAAATATATCATCTCATAATGTGGAGATTTTCTCCATTTAATACTGAGAGATTAGTGGAAAACTGACTGTATTAAAGTAATAACATATGCGTAATTCTGATGCTTGTATTTTGCGAGAGACCTCACAGAATTTATTTTGGAATTACCAATTTTTAAAACAGGTTCCACCAACAAATGTGCATGTGGTACATATTCAACAAATCAAACCATTTTTAGAAGAACTGGGGGTAGGGGAAAAGCAATGATTCCAAGGCCATTCGAAAATAAACATTTCTTCTTTTTAAAATTGTACTGGAAGCACTTTGTACTAAAAGGATAATTTCCAGTGCCTATTCCTCAAATTGGTCTGTGATATTTCATTATTAACACATTTCTTGGCTTGAGTGACTTTAATATTTGGATCTGTTCTTGCACAAAAAGCCACTATGTGGATTGTATTATTTGGTTTATGTATGTCAAGGGAGTGGGTGAAGAAATCCTTTTTAAAAAACGGAATTGTCTACACATTTACAGATGTTGATAAATTATTAAAACTTTACAGGGACAAGTCTGATTTTTAAAAATATAGCTAAACATTTACATAGATTCTACCCTTGTATATTGAAGAAGCGACTAGTTCTTGATACACGTATACATGCTCATGCTTACTTTGGAAACTATTTTTCTAAAGATCTGGCTCAAAATAAAGACAGAATAAATATAAGATTCTCACCATGATCTTGTTTTGTTTCTTGGCTGTGATTGTTAACTGAGGTCTGTTCTGAGATCCTATTTTCCTTAAGAAAAGACCAGCTTGAACAAATCAGCATCTGTCTAATCTAGCATTTGCTTCACCTTTTTTTCACTGTGCAGAATTTATGCTCTTTTATTATTGTATTTTACTTTCTCCTAGATTATTTTCATTTTTTGTTTTAGTAGTAGTAAGTTTATGTATCATTTACCTTTTACCAAGTGGGGTATGAGAAAAATAAGAACTCCAAATAGAGTGGGTGAAACATGCCTGGGAAATCAGTGTGAGGTGTTCCAAGCTAAATTCCTTTTTTTAAAAAAAAGTACTTGAAAATTACTTCTAAGTTGCACCAATGCAAACTTTCAAATAAGTAGGTTGACAGATTTTTATTCAAAGTAAGCAGTGTTTGTAAGAAATAATGGCACCTTTTTCTGAATGCAGTGAAGCTGATTGTTAGAAGTTTAGCTAAGAATAAGCAATTAACTTACTAGTATGTTCCATTTACTCTTATTGAATATGGTGCTATAAAAATGATGGATGAAGTACTCAATGTTTTTGAATTACACTAGGACTCAGAGAATGGAGCAGGCTATATGTGTGAATAAATCATATTCATCAACAACAGCTGCTGGAAACATTTAGCACTATGGGGATCAAATAGTAAAACTAAGGATCTTTTCACCCGCATCATTTATCTATTGTCCAAAATGTGTAATTGGACTGATCAGCAATGGTTTAATTTGATATGAAGGCAGGGCTTTAGGTCACTGAAATGCAAGGCTTCTTCTTGTCTCAATTCCCTTCCCCATCATGCAGTTATATATAAAAGAAAGACTTCCATTAAAAAAAATCAGCCTCTGTCTTTTTGGGGTCCTCATACTAACGTTGTACCACTCAAAGCTAATTTAGGCTGAAAATTAAAACCTAAAGTATGTCTGTTCCTTCTCTAGCAAATGAAAATAATCTCTTCTGGTTCAACTTGTAGTAGATATCTAAAATACAGAGCCATCATAATTAACAGCTTTAACAGCTTTGTACACCATTATTTTGAAACAGATTGAAGCTGGAGACCAACCTTATCTAAATTATCTAATAATTAAGATATGCACTGAAGTGCTTCTTTTTAGCTACTCTCAGCTTTCAAACATGTGCAGTAGTATACACATATTATGTCTTTTATGCTTGCCTTTTTGAAAACTAAATATATATATGGTGGTGTTTTAATGAGAACTGCCCAACAGGAACATCCTAGAGGAGATAACAAAAAGTCAAGATGGTGACCATGACTACATAATTAAAGCACATTTAAAAGGGGAAGGGCTTCAGTTATGCAGCCACAGTTGCATAATTGGTTCAACTTTTCCGAACCTTCCAGAGGATGCCTGTGCTATCCACATAAAAACTGTATCTGATTATCTTGCAGATGAATAGTTACAATGTGCTCTATAGGTGTCTGAAAACCATTGGGAAGCTATGTCAAGAGTAGAGCAGTACAAGCAATGATGGGAAATCACACTGTTCCCATAAACACCCATGCTTCAAGTGCTACACAGATTACTAATTGGCTTCCAGGTGCAGTTCAAGGTACTGGGGTCTGCTCCTATGGTTTCTGTTCAGAATTTGACAGAATTAGCATCTAGTAGGATCCAGGAAGTGGACCTGAGCTCTGGAATAGCATTTCTCTGACCACTCCCATCTTAGCTGCCTTTAAGAGTACTAAAAACATTATTCTTCCCCTGGTCCCTGGTTTAGTTAGGTTTGATTGGCCTTTTTGGTCTCTCCTCATAGGGGAGAGAGTTTGGTTGCTGTATCCTCCCAATGACATTCCACATTGAACTTTTGGTGATTTTATTGTTTTTTATATGTCAAATGTCCCAGAGACATTTAGAGTCAGGCAGCCTAGAAATATGAGAAATAAATAAATTCATTTATTTTTTTGGGAAGTTTTATTCTGGTTTTGACTTTTTTCTTGCATTTATTTTCAAAACAAAGGTAGATATTGAACTAATGAACTGACCTTGATTTCATTTCCTACATTGAGCTACAAAAGTAGAAATAGAAAGTAATTATAGTAAAATTATGTTGTATCTGCCACTGTATCCTCTGCTGAGGAGTAAACTAAATGTGCATGGCATTTGTAAGGCTAATATTTAATGAGATGCCATTAGTCTACTAATGCACATCTACACAACAGCTCCTTTGAGTCAAATTTACTAGGAGGCTATGTTTTTTCTTTGCAAAAAGATGCAGATACCATTTACCACTGATGCCTTCTGGGGTCTTCTATCACCTTTTTAACCTAGTCCATGACTATTACCTGAGCAGTATTTATCTTCAAAGCTTGAAGGTTCATCAGGTGTTGCCATCTGCTGATACAATGTATGTTCTTAATTAACAGGACCAGGAAAGGTAGAATGCACATCCAAACAAATTGTACAGGCTCAAACTAGGATATTAAGCCTACAAATGCTATTATTGAGGGACAGTATTCTGATAGTTGTTAGTTGGAAATAGTTTTGGACACTGGTAGATTAACATCTGCCTTCAAAGAACACCCACCAGATTTTCCCCAACTCCTGCAAAGCATAAGAGTATTGAAGTTAATTGTAGTTAGATGTGCACTGATATTTCTTTAAGTCCGTACTACATAGATATGATATTTCTGTGCAATTATTACAATATGCAGTCATCTCTTTACTTCTGAAGATAAACCTGCACACAGAATCTGAATGTGCCTGAACATTTGAAAATCTTGAATAAGAAAATTGGGATGTGTTTCCTGACCATGGTCCTACCTCTGTGTTCAGGTGGAAAATCTAAAGTAGAGACTTAATTTGGATTCCCTTGAATGAGAGTAGAGCTACCAATACAACTCAGACTCCTGCTTTACCAAGAGTCCATTTCAGCAGTACTCAGGTGCATATGAATACAACAGATCGCCTTCCAGATTTAGTTCATATTCTACTTGGTGCTTTGGAGAATTGCTTGATTAACCTCACGCACTATAAGCCTGCTAGGTTTGACCCTGATCTGACTCAGAAATAAGACTGGGAAACAAAGCTTTGTGTCTTTCAGTAATTGTCATGGGAAAACCACAAATGGCTTTTAACTTTTTTTTCTTGTTATTTTTTTCACTGGCTAGGGTGAAATCTATAGACACAATATTCTTCAGAGAAAACGAAGTCAGCTCTGTCTTGGAAACAGAGTACAAAAAGTTTGGAAGTAGGGTCCATTACAAACATTTTTAAGACTATGTGCTTATACATTTTCAATTTTGGAGAAAATTAGACATTTTGAAGAATCAATCATTGACAGATCAATCTTGCCTAGTTTCAGACTGATCAGTGCCTGTAACAAAAACTGTATTTTCTTAAAATATCTTTAAAGATAATCTGTATTTTTAAATAGTTTAAAAAATATTTTTCTTATAGTTTGTGAATAGTCCTCTAGAAATTGTAGCCATTTATCTGTATTCCTTTATTAAAAATATGATAGACCATTCTAAAAGAGGTGAGAGGATTCGTAGTTAGGCTATAAAGTCTGATTTGGGAAAAATACTGAATATTTGATTTCAGATAGAATGAACTGACATGTTTAGCAAAGGACATTATATTATTCTCTAAATCACTGTGTCTAGACAGGTGTAATGATCCATTTCTTGTAACAGTGATGTTGATAGGAAGGTGGGAGATCAAATACACAAAATGGTGGTTATGAAGATCTGATACAAAAGGGGTGGACTTGGTATGATTTTTCCAGTCAAAGTAAAAATAGAAAATGCAAGGCTAGATAGTAAACAATCCATTCTGATGTATGGTAACTTCCTACCAACTCTACGTTCCTAAATCTAAGTTGATTTCAAGTGCAGTTATGGTGCACTGAAGATTTTCTTTTCAAGAAAATTTCAAATATCTTTTATGGCCTTTCCAGATATCACAACTATAAGCAAGTTCCTACCTACTGCATCTAACATTTGGTATTAACAAAATAAGTACATAATACTTTAGTGACATTTGCAAGGAATAGTTTAAACTGAATAAAAGAACCTTAAGGGGGCTCATTTCCTACTAAAGTCTGCTGAGTTTGTCTTCTTTTGTTAAGAAAATTTCTTAAAACATGTTCATGCTTCCAAAAAAACTTGAATTGATCACTTTGGCTGATTATTTTCTCATCTACATAAAGTTATGTTATTTGATTGATAAAGTTTATGATGATGAAGATGATTAGCTATTATCAATCCATTGTAGGACTAAGAATTCTTCTTGAAAGTATGGACTGCAATCTACCTGCTAGTCCAATCTAGTTTATTAGATTGATGTTGCTCAACGTCCCAGTCTAGTGCTGAAAGAGGGCAGCTAGTGAATCAGTTAGCTTCCATGACTCTGAGTCTTTCATTTCTACTCTAGCACCTTAACCACTGTACCACACTGGCTATCTGTTTGATTGATTAATAAAAATTAAATGTTTAAAATAAATAATTACAATATTGAGTTTGATTGTTCTACCTTTTCAAAGCTGTGAGCCTACATACAGTAAATAGTCCAGAAGTGCAAGTGCCATTTTTTTAAAAAAACTAAAAAGATCTGTCAGTGCTTGAGAAAAGATATAATTTGTAATCTTGTTTACATATAAAATAAAAACAGACTTAAGCTGTTGAGAAATTCATCCTCAGTTCCAGACAACATCTTGGTTTTTATCCAGGCAATTAAGTTACAAACGTCAGTGCTAGATTATGTAGCTTTAAAATGATTGGCATTATTTTAGAACTTATGCTTCTGATGTCAGTATGAGTCACTTCACTGACTAAGTGCACTATTTTTATCAATTTAAGTCTTAAAAGTAGACAGTTGATTCAGCTGCAATCTCAAGGGGTAAGACCATTCAAGGCTGAATGCCATCTCTTAGAATGACATTAGATACATGCAAATTGCATATTGTGCTATTCCCCAGATTGATATAACTATATCTGAAGTAATGAAAGACTTACTATTTTCCTAACTTCTTTGCAAAAATGTACATACGTACACATATGCAGAACCACACATTTTCTTTCTCAGATGGCATGCGGTATTGCTTTCATTTTGGGGGTTAAATTGGCATGTTAGTGTCTCAAGAAGTATTATCAGATTTAAAGTATGTTGGATCTTAATATGCTGGGCCATAATAAACTTTTCCAAATGCACTTTTCCAGATTTTTTTCCATTTCTATGCTAATGCTTTCACTTCCTTTTAAGAACTTGAAAGTAAATAGTTTCACTGACTGTGCAATCCTTTTATATGGCCTAATACAAAAGTGTGCAATCTGTGGTTCAAGGAATGTATACAGCCCTCTGTTTAATTTCCTGCATCTATTGGTCCAATTTCAAAAGCCTGTGCAATCTCTGGACAGAAGCAGTCTGTCTCTTTCCTGGCAGCTTTTTGGGGGAGCCATAGATGATGAAGAAAAGAAAGAATAGTCCAGGGAAGCTGATTCTTGCTTCCCATATTTAATTTTAGCCCTCACTACACAGGCTTTGGCCCTATCAATTGCCTCATGTTCCTGGTGATTTTTTTTTTTTTTTGCAATGCAAAGCAGCCTTGCGTGCCAGTAAAAGTAAATAAATAAATTAAAAGCTAATTCATTAAACCTGAGCTTTTATCCTTGGATTGCCACTGAACACATTACAAGAAATAAGGCATCTACGACAAGCAATAGCCAATTTGTGGACATTTTCACTATATTGAACTTCTTTTTTCCTGCAGGAACAGCTTTCCTCCTGAGATCCAGAGGGCCCCAAAACTTTTTTGGAAAGCTGTGAAGATCTGATTCTTCCCCAGTTGCTGGGCTTGGATGATAGTTGAGCCCAAAACAGGTGCAACTGTGTTGTGGGTTTATTATCACGCTTGGCTACTGTGCTATGGTTACTTTTAACTTAGTTTGTATTTGTATTTTGAGGTTACGTGTGTGCGTGTGTGTGTGTGGTTTTTATTATTTTAGGATTATGCATTTAAATGGCTGCCCATATAAATAAATAAATAAAAATTCACAGTTGCACATCACGAGCTAAGAAACAACTCCTGAATAGTTGCAAAATGTTGACTTGGTATAAGTCAGTTTCTCTAAAGGCTTGTTGTAGGAAGAGCCTTGTCCATTTTCATCATATTCATTCTATTGCTCCCGATTCTAGAGTTTATGACCATGTAGAGGGGAAGGTAAGGAAACTGAGCAAGGAGATGGAATGGGAAAAAATGCAATAGTAGAAATTCTGCTATTTCATAATGGTAACTAAATTCCTTTATTAATTTGTTCTTTCATCACAGAAAACCAAATATTAATCACTGAAATAGGCCCACACTCACCAAAAATATGAATTGCATTCCTTATTGTAAGGCTGTGCTTCTCAACCTCTCCATGCAGAATTCTGGGAGTTGAAATTCAACATCTTAAAGTTACAGAGGTTGAGAGACACTGCTGTGGAGAAAGTGCTATATATCTTATTACTTTATACATGGATTAATTGAGAGTAAACTACTATCAGTTCAAAATGTACATACAAAAGTACATTGCACATTGTACTTTTCTAGATTTTTATTCAAATATTTTTAAGGAAAACCCATTTGTATTTTTATGTTGTTAATTCCCATCTGGTCTATTATTTCCTCAAAGTTTTCATTTGTTTACTCCATATGAAAGGACCACGTTTTCACCATTGGTTTTTTACTTAGAGGTTTTGCTTGTGGAATTTTATTGTTGAAAAAAAAGATATAGTCTGAAAAAGTTAACATGAGTTAAAAATTAGTATGTAGAATCACCTGATCCAATTTAGGGAGCCAATCTGAAACATGATATGGCTCATTCTGGTTTAGGCCTTTCCAAATGTAGACCCATCTGATTCACATCCTGCATCCAAAGGAAGATTTAAACAAACCACACTTTTTGTTTAAGGATAATATGATGAAATTTGCAGAAAAATTGAGAACAAACATTTTATATTTTAGACACATTAAAGGTTAATCACCACAAAATTTACAGCAAAGATTGATACAACGAAGTATTCCCTTGCATATAATTTGGCTCTAGGTCAGGTAGAACTCTCTGCTAGTTCAAAATGTATAATCTCTGATAAAAGAGCACTTTTTCTCACATCTAATGTTTTTTTAATCTTCTAAGGCAGGGCTGTCAAACTGCCGGCCCGTGGGCCAGTTGCATCATGCAGAGGTCACGCCCACCCCAGTTCTGGCAATGTGAAAAAAGTCACGATACGTCACGTGACATGGCGAGTTTGACACCCATGCTCTGAAGTCTTACAAATTAGTTTGAAGTAGTCAAACAACTTCATATTTATATATTCATTGCCTTTGTATATCACCATAATCAAGGTTTACTCTCACAGTTTATAAGATAAATAAAAACAAACATGCAATAAAATCCTAAGAACAAGACAATAAAACAATTTAACATTACGCAATAATGGTGCCAATTCCAACTTAATAATACTAATTCAGCCTTGAATGCCAATAATACCTAAACAGAATACCTAAAAAGTGCCAAGTAAATGCCACTCAGCCCTCGGGAAGAGGGATATAAGTAGTCATTATAAAAAAACAACAAGATTTACTTCTGAGCCCTCATTTTTTTATCTCACATATGGGGGAACCTTAACCATCCCCACCTAAGAAAACCATATAGGATGGACAGTTTCCACCAGGAGGAAGTGAGGTGCTTTCAAATATATCAGGAAATGAAGTCATGACTGAAACCAGTTCCTTACCTGGACACCTAATGGAAGGTAATGTAGTGCCTGTAATATAGATTTTATCTAGTTGTGGGAACTCTTATCCACTGCATTTTTCACCAGTTGCAGTTTTTCCAAGGTGACTCCATGTAAAGCGTGTCACTACTAGAAGAGTTACTAGTGTCAGGAGCTATTGTTCCAAGTAGGAGCATAATTGGCACACTATCTGAGGCAGGCAAAGTTTTCCTGGGCCATGGAATCCCCCTGTTAATCCAGCATAGCTGAGTCTAGAACTTCCAAGTCTAGATCTGCTCTTTCAGAAGTGACATCCCATCAGAATTAAAACTGGAGCAGACAGAGCAACAGATGTTTTCTGGACCAGCAACAATGTGCTGATGTTTAGCCTGATTCATTCCATCCAGGCCCCTTTAGCAAACAGTAAAGATCTCCATGGTATGTCCAGCCCAGCTCAATATGAACTCAGGTACCATCAGTATATGGATGATATGTCATCCAAACCTCTCCTAGGAGTTTCATGTAGATATTGAAAAAGTAGTGGTAAAAGAACCAAACTCTGTGATACCCCACAGAAGGATGTCTACAGTTCAGAATATAATTTTTATATTCCAATAAAAAAGGATTTTACTGATTCTTGGTGAGGTTGATTTCAATATGCTTCACTTATTATCAAATATTAGAAAGTGACCATTATCCAAAATTGGGTAGCATACTGTATATGATAGCTGTAGACTCCAAGAAACAGGCTAGTTCTACAACATGGCAAACTTCACATATCTGTTGGATGGTTCATGTGAGATATTACTAGAACTACCACAATAGAAACAAAGTGCTGCTGGTTTGGGAAAGAACCACTCCTGTATGAGATCCACTAAGAAATAAAGGCAGATTATCCTGACCCAGTAGACTTATAACACCAAATGTCTTTTGACACCATTACCCGTATAAAAAGTCAAAATTAACTCAGTTGTCCTTTCTTGTGTTCTCCTTCCCATTTTGTTTTGGTGCTGGACCATATCCTAACAGTATCAAATATTTCTGGTGTAAATTGCACTATCATTCTACTTTACCTACAATCCTTGGAGGTTCAATCATGCCATTCATTTCCCTCCTACATTATACCCACACCTAGGCTCTATAATTCAACCTAACATTAGATTTGCAACTGTTGGGGAAATTGCCTGGTTGAAAAACTTGGTTGTGTCCTGCCATCATAAGTGGGAGTATACATTCAGAAAGAATGACACTTTGTTATTTTATTCCAGGAGTCCCTATCTTGGAAATTAGGATACTTGCTGAATAATAGAGATTTTTTTTCCCTGTCAGTTGGGTGGAGAAAGCAGTGATTGGCTCTTGATCTTCCTTGTCTATTCTTAATGTTCTGAGCACGGTAAAACTTAGATGACCACATGGCTGGTTTCAAAATAGTATGGAGCAGGGGGTCAAACTGCCGGCCTGCAGGTCGGATGCGTCATGCCAAAACCGCACCCACCCCATTGCTGGCAATGGAAAAACAGTCGTGACATGTCATGTGACGTTGGGAGTTTGACACATCTGGTGTGGAGGGATTATCAAATGATGTCATGTGGAAGTTTCAGAAGCTTTTTAAAAAATGGATGCAAGAATGTATAAATCCTTAGAGATACAATGTGAAATAGAAATTTTAACTTTAATTTTCTTATACTGTAAATTTATATGAGCAGGTCATTTTAATGCTTATGCTGTCAAATTTGATAATGGCACTATTATGGTTCAATAATCCCATCTTTTGATATTATTGAAGATTTTGCTCTGTTTTTAATTACATATAAACATTTGATACATTTGATAATTATGTAAAATAATCTTCCATGTGTATAGTATATTAAGTGACATTAAAAAATATCACAGATTTACTGTTCTAAGAAATCTAACAGAATTATAGACAAACAAGAGAGACAACAATTGGCAATAGGAAAAGTGAAAAACATGCACATTTGATTAGACTTACCAGGGCCAGATTTCAGACAGAATGGAGTTCCTCAGAAGAACTCCAAGCAATAAAAATATTTGATGCCTACTTTCACATTTTAAAATTTATGGTTCACTCATGTGCATGTTGATTGAGAAATACTATTATATGCAATGAGAATACCATGCAGGACTATAGCCTTAAAGAACTTAATTTCATTTTTCTATATAACCAGAATAATTATCACAATCAACTCTTGCTTTCATATAATACAGGATTAATCAAATACAGAATTAATCAAGCACTTTAGTACATTCAGATTATATGATCCAAAGAAGCCTGTTATAATGGTGTATTAGTTTATGCCATGGCTGCAGCATAGGCAGAGGAAGAAAAAAATGGTCTGAATTACTCAGCACATGCAAACTATTATAGAAATTTCAAAAGCTTTTGCCTTGGCTTTTTTTATGAAGAAAAAACATTATTTGGCAATGTGAAACTTAAATAGATTATACTTTTTTTTTTATTTGCAAGATCCTTCCAGGTTCATACATGAGGAAATGAATAAAGACCTGACTGCTTACCATGTATTCCATATTGGATGCAGGTGGGAACACTTTGCCTCTGACCTGATTGTGATAATCCAAAATGGTAATCATATCATTCTGTGAGATATATCGCTTTTTCCTGATTTTTGGGAAGCTTGCAGAATCCAGATGAGTTTTTAAAGCTGCTTCAACATCAGTGTAATTTTTAGTTGACAGGAATAGGTCAGAGGAATTGGGCAACACTAGTGCACTTGCTTCACAGAGAATGGTAATTAAGAGAGCCCCACTCATGGCAGAAATGACTGTCATTTTAGGATCTGTGAGTATTGTCTCCTTTAAGGCAGGAGACAGAGTATCTGTGGAAGAAAAAGAGTTAAAGAATATTATTGGGATCAGACTAAATCTTTTCTTCCAGCTGAGTTTCCCAGCAGATCTCCCAAATCGATTCATGTGTGCAGCACAAATATATGAAGTTTGCAAATAGTTAATTGAAATTCTCTGATGTCTCATGTTGCCTAGCAACAATACACACAAATTGTCCTATAAAATATGTGACCATCTTAGTACAGACCAGAACTTACAAAAAGGATTCAACACAGTATTTTCAAACTGAAAAAAAGTTTCGGATCACTGGGAGTAAGTTCTGCACTCAAACTAAAGAGACATAATCAAAAGAAAAATCAGGACAGGAGAAAGAGAGAGGGAAACAACATGGAAACCACTATCTTCCTTCTGCCACTCAACTGATTCAAGGAACATCAGATGTGTAATAATAATAATAAAAAGACATGCAACAGAAACTGAGCTCAGTGGCTTACCTCTTTGCAGAATCAAAAAGCCTAGTGTTATTATTCTTCCAAGTTAAACAGTTCTCTTCTGTGCTCTAGTGTGAACTTTGGAAAAAAAGAGTGTATCTTATTACCAACTTACAAGGAGAAAGAAAGAGGGTGGGGAAAACTGCAAGCTTTCTAGCTGCTGGCTACACGAACTGCTAACAGCTTTTATATGTTATAGTAAACTACAAAGGGCAACTCTTTTTCCAAGTCTCATGCACCCAAGGGGTGGAGTTTTGTACAGAAAACACAGTGATTGGGCTTTTACTGTAGGATATTAGGATATTGTTTCAAACACCCCTTTCACCCTGACTAGAAAAAGGCAAAATGCAACTTCCCCCCCTCCTTTGGTTTTATTTCCTTTGGCTTTCTTTTTTCATAGTTTAATTTCCTGATGTTAATAATTATGTACATGTGATAAATAATGCACACGTTTTATTTTTCAGCAATCTGGATGGAAAAATACAGGAGGCTTAAAGAAACAGAGACAATTTGTTTCAGAGTGACATTTGGAACACTGCTGTCAATTGTTTGCTTTTATTCAGGCAGCTCTGAAGCAAGAATGGAGAAAGTGATACTTTGGAAAAGATGTTTGTCACCTGAATTCATTCCTCTGAATAGCAATAGAAGCTGAATATTCTCGAAAGCAAAAAAGGCTCAGGAAAACATCTGGTCTGCATTTGCTGAAAGGGGGGGGGAATGGAATTCTTTAAGCAAGGAATGGTTCGGCCACTGATACAAAATGCAAATAGCTGAGGGCATAACTAAATAGCACCATGACAAATGGGCCATCGGCTATAAGGGGCGCCAGTGACCTAGCGCCAGCAATCCCATATCATGGATTTATAGCTTGGAGTTCCTTCAATATTACAATAGACAGAAGCAGTGCCAGGTCTGGAAGCCTGAGGTAATCTTTACAATCAGCCCCATCAAACATTCAAAAGGGGAATATGTTGTGAAGTCAATGGAATGAAGCTTCTCCCAGGAGAACTGAAGCAACAATTGGAGGGAGGCATGGATGAAAAGGCACTGGTGATTGCACAGAGACATGCTTACCACTTTGCTTGGTCATTAGCCCAACCATGCTTTAAACCAGAGAGCATTTTCAAAATGCTTACTGTGTGTAAGAGTGGTA
Source organism: Protobothrops mucrosquamatus (assembly GCF_001527695.2). Taxonomy (NCBI): domain Eukaryota; kingdom Metazoa; phylum Chordata; class Lepidosauria; order Squamata; family Viperidae; genus Protobothrops; species Protobothrops mucrosquamatus. Next base: position 50,465 of record NW_015386510.1, on the reverse strand, counting down.
GCTCAGACAGTTTACAGAGTGAAAATATTGGCACTTCATCTTTGAGACATATAAGCAGCCAACAATAGGTCATGTATCTCACTCTTTGCTCCATAACGCTGAATGGCTAGTTAGAAGTAGGAACTTCTTGTGGTTTGTAATGGGAGGGGGGGAGGAAATGAAAGAAATATCTATTTAGTTTCTTTGTGGGAGTAATTTTATGAATCAACCAAGTCATTAAACAAGTGGGAATGAAAGCTTAATTATTGCTTATAGCGGAAATCCACTTTGCTCACTTCACCGGTATTACCTTCAAAATTGCTTCTCACTTTCTATACCAGCATTGTAGAACAACAGAATAACAGAGTTGGAAGGGACCTTGGAGGTCTTCTAGTCCAACTCTCTGCTCAAGCAGAAAACCCTATACCATTTCAGACAAATGGTTGTTCAATCTTTTCTTAAAAACTTCCAGTGTTGGAGCATTCACAGCTTCTGGAGGCAGGTTGTTCCACTGATTAATTGTTCTGTCAGGAAATTTCTCCTTAGTTATAGGTTGCTTCTCTCTTTGGTTAGTTTCTATCCATTGCTTCTTGTCCTGCCTTCAGGTGCTTTGGAGAATAGCTTGACTCCCTCTTCTTTGTGACAGCCCCTGAGATATTGGAACACTGCTATGATGTTACCTCTAGTCGTTCCTTTCATTAAACTAGACATATCCAATTCCTGCAACTGTTCTTCACATGTTTTAGTCTTCAGTCCCCTAATCACCTTTGTTGCTCTTCTCTGCACTCTTTCTAAAGCTGCAACATTTTTTATATTGTTGTGAAAAAAACTGAATACAATATTCCAAGGATGGTCTTATCAATGGTACTAACACTTCACATGTTAATGCAGCCTAGGGCTGTGTTGGCTTTTTTTGGCAGCTGCAGCACACTGCTGGCTCACATTTAAGTGATTGTCCACTAGGACTCCAAGATCCCTCTAGCAGTTACTACTGTTGAACCAGGTATCACCTATACAAGGCCTAAGACAGAGCCTTGGGGTACCCCACTGCATACTTTCCTCCATGTACACGCAGTTCCATTAAGGACTACACATTGAGTGTGGTTGGTCAGCCAGTTATGAATCCATCTGGTATCAACTAATAACAAGCTGAATGATATGTTTTTTCAGATAATAATGGGGGACAACATAAGTAAGGTAAAAAGATTAAACAATGGCCTCCCACAAAGCTCTATAATGGCACCTACACTATTCAACATACATATTAGATATGCCAATGACAAGGGGATGCAAATTTGGATACACTGATTGTTTGGCCATAGCAGTACAAGAAAAACACATGG
>NW_015386510.1:46586-48071 GCF_001527695.2 Protobothrops mucrosquamatus | reverse complement strand
CACGTCTCATACTTGATTTTAGATTGTGACTCTAAAATTTCCTGCACACATTGTATCTCACTAAGATAATTTATTTACATGTTGTCCACATACAAAAAGTTATGTAAAATTGTGTGAAGTTGCAATGATAAACCGCATATTTGAAATAGCCCTTCAGATTAGCACCAAATAATATAATCTTCTATTCACATCTGACTTCCAGAACTTGAACAGTTTAAAATATACAGGATTATAGATTCAATAGTATGCTATATATCCAAATACCTGTTTTCAATATGAACAGGAGGCAATTTTTGCCATTGACTAAAATATAATGAATATTATTATATTATATAAAATGAGAAATAATTATGAGGATTGAGATCCACACTCAGAAGTATATTTGTTTTATGAGTATCATAAGAAGTTTACACAAACTATTAATGGGAATAATGAAGCTTCTTATATTTTATAAAAGTATATGAACCATAGAATTATTAGATCTGATGCAGTATATATCAGCTTTCCTTAGCCTGAAACCTCCAAATTATATAGTCCTACAGCTACCACAGTCTGACATATCTGGTAGATACCAGAGAAAGAACAGTATTCACAGTATATTGGACAGATTTGCTCATCAAGCAATGTACGTAACTCTCTAGACATCCTTCCAAATTTTACATATGCCAAGTAAGATTTACTTCACCAGATCATAATTCACCCTGGCAACTGGACAATCTAAAATTGTGTGACGCATATAGCAGCCAAGGGAAAAAAAAGTCACATTTTTTTTACTTACTTTGACTGGAAATGCTCCTTGTTATGTTACACTGAAATGTTTCTAAACAAGTCATTTAAACTAACAATGGAACTGAGAAAAATCAATGTCATCAAAGTCATGTGAATTCCAGCAGTAAAAATGTTGACTTTAGCTCTTCTCAGTTTCTCATAATCCATGTATTTGGGTCGCTGTTTTCTCTATTTCAAAAAAAAAATTCCAGTAACAGTCATAGAGTACTGATTATTTTACATCTATATATGTGGAAAAATTCTACAACAAATTCAAAATGAATGTACTGTACAAAACTGTCTTAATACAGAACTGGTGATTTAAAAGGCATCATCTCCAAATTCTCTACAGTTATTATGTCTATGAAGTCAAATGTTAAGGTATCCTGGCAAGGAGAAACATATTGGAGTGTTATATATTCATTGTAAATATGGAAACTAGTGTCAAGTGCAGGAAATCAGAAGTCCAGGAAGTTCAAATGAATATAAAGATTTATTGCAAGTTCATGCTCTCTACAAAAATCTGAACTACTAATGGTCAAAACAAATTGGCAGTAGATAAGAATTCAAGGTGGGATTTAGATCTCTTGTGGACACAAAAGGACCCGAGACTGATGACACATTTAACCTCTCCCTCAGGCTCAGCCTGGTTACCTGGGTCCCTGCATGAAATACATCATCTCAAGGACACTGTTGTCTAATGGCTAAACAATATAG
>NW_015386510.1:30119-45251 GCF_001527695.2 Protobothrops mucrosquamatus | reverse complement strand
TCTGGCCTAGGGAATTTTAGCGGGGCTTTTTAGGGGATTTTTAAGGACAATTTTAATGATCGGCCTGTTTAAATATTTCTTTTTAATTCGGCTTTTAATTATTGTATTTGTATTGTAGTTTTTATGAGGCTGTTAGCCGCCCTGAGTCCCATGAGGAGAAGGGCGGGGTATAAATTAAATAAATAAATAAATAAATAAACTGTGCTGCTTAGTAGCAGAGTTCCCAATCCCAATTACTTCCATTAAACATTGTCATCTTATAGGATCTTGGAAACATGCCTTCTGTGTTACAGTTCCACCTTCTAGAACAGCATTCTCCCCCCCCCCAGATACAGAGAGTACTCTCTATCCTATGGTTCCCAACAGCCCTTAAAACTTGGCTTTGATTCCAGACCTGAGGTTAATGTGTTGTGGGGGTTTTTTTTGATGGTGGTGGAGAACTGTTGTGTTTAATTTAGTATTTAATATTTTTGTAGGCTCTCCAGAATCTGTTGAAGTGGGCAACTATATAAAAAGGAAGAAAGAAAGATGAGGCACCATATGCACACAAGATATTGGTTAATTTCATAAACCATGAATAAATATGTCACTGCTTATGTACTCATTGTCAATTGTCTTGGGATTCTATCATTGGATAGAACTGAGAAAAGAAATAACATTATTTCCCATATCCTTTGATCTGAACAGATTAAGTTTCTGAGAAAAAGCAGACTTGTGATGCCACTGCTACAGTTTCCATTGCATCTGAGTCAAAATTCCCTATAATTTTCAAATTTTACAGGAACTGTAAAAAGGGGAAAACAACCAAAATAAATTAGACAACCTTTCTTATGTCAGCCAAGATGAGTGATTCTTAATAAAAACAGTGATGCTGGAACAGAAAGAAGACACTAGAGAGAGAGAGAGAGAGAGATAACCTTTATTGTCATTTTTATACTGTGGGCACAAAGGCACACATCAAAAATGAAATTTAGTTGCCCGCTGTCAAGGTGAAACACATACATGACACACACCTAAACAGACTATGAACAACATATTATAGACTCACATCCCTACATATACGTAGCAAATAAATATTAAATATTGTCCATCTTGAATCTGGATGAATTGTCTGGCTGAATCTGGATGTTCTGCTTCAGATAACGCGAAGCCTCCTCCAAGAAGGTAACAAGGAAAACAGGTCGTGAAGAGGATGTGTAGTGTCCCAGATAATCTTACAGACCCTGCTCAAGCAATGCTTCTGTGCTATGTCCTAGATGGGAGTGAGAGAACAGCCAATGATCTTTTCGGCCATTCTCACCATTCTCTGCACCGCCTTGCTGTCTGAAGCAGTGATCCTTGCAAACCAGACTGTGATGCTGTATGACAGGATGCTCTCGATCATCCCCCTGTAGAAAGTGGTCAGGACAGGGGAAGGAAGATGTGCTTTTCTCATGCGGCGCAGAAAATACAGGTGTTACTGTGCCCGCTTCATCAGTTTCTCACTGTTGAGCGACCAAGTCAACCTACTCGTTAGCTGCACACCCAGGAATTTGATGCTGGTAACCATCTCCACAGGTGAATCATTAATGCACAGAGAAGTGTGGCTGTGCCTGCCTTTTCTGAAATCGACAATGATCTCTTTGGTTTTTCCAGTATTTAAAACTAGGCTGTTTTCCTTACACCAGTTCATCAACCCCTCAACCTCCTTGCGGTAAGCTTCCACCTTGTCATCCTGAATAAGGCCCACTATTGTTGTATCATCTGCAAACTTCACAATATGGTTGGTGGCAAACCTAGCACAACAGTCATGGGTCAACAGGGTGAACAGCAGCAGACTTAAGACGCACCCTGAGGAGAACCTGTGCTCAAGAAAATGGTATTAGAGGTATTTGTTCCAACTCGCACATACTGGGGTCTGTTGGTAAGAAAATCAAGAATCCAGTTGCACAAAGGAATGTTTAATCCTAAAAGGTCCAGTTTGTCTATTAGATGCTGGGGAATGATTGTGTTAAATGCCGAACTGAAGTCGACAAACAATAAACGCACATGAGTATTTCTTTCCTCTAAGTGCTTCAAGCTCAGATGGAGAACGGAAGAAATAGCATCCTCCATAGAGCGATTTGGTCGGTAAGCAAACTGAAGCGGGTCAAATGCTGGTGGGAGGCTAGATACAATAATGTCCTTTATCAGCTTCTCAAAGCATTTTAAAAAGTTAAGTAGTCAAATTCCTGACTTAGTCTAGAAGACCACCAGCAGGCTAGAATAGCACCAATGCTGAAGTTGCTGCGTTGGTTGCCAGTAACTTCCAGTCCAACTCAAAGTGCTGGTTAACATTAAAATTGAAATATACAGAAATCTTAGGACTAAGATTAACTTTCTCTTTTCTGTCCATGTACATAAAATTTGAATGAGACATTATGTAGCTAAAGCAGACTGCTCTTCCTAATATTTGCTTCATAATTCATCAACAACAACTAAGTAAATTCTAATGTTATTTAAATTTAGATGGGGAAAAAATCATGTATTCTGAAAGAAGCAGTTGAGTCATGGAAGATGCTTTCAAAGCTAATAACACAAGGAGTTACAAATGACTGCAAAAAATAGATAAAATAGTAAATATATGAAAAGCATTCACAAATTGCCATACTGCCATACTCATACTGTTATTCTGGTCATTGTTTTTGATATGACCTTATCTTTGAAAGCCCTATTTCCTGCTGCAAAGTATGGCTACAAAATATATTGTGAGAGGGAACAATTTGATGGCATTTTCCTGCAGCACTTTTTATTAAAACAATTGTTTCTGAAATTATCCATGATTATCCTTTTCCATTGAAAGAATTCATTGGTGAAATTAAAGATCCAGACTACCTATTGCTGACCCTTTTATTAGTGACTTCTGAGCAATATTTTCCTTGGAGACACAATACATGTATTTCCTTTCACTCTGTTCTATAGCTTTGTTTCTTTTGTTATCCTAGTGACTTTGAAAAACGAACAAGCTTTTTAAAAAATTCTTTAGCCAAACAATTTTCCGCATTTTAAAATATCTGAAAAAGAAGGAAAGGAAGGGAGGGAGGGAGGGAAGGTTCAATGCAGTAAATTAGGATGATTAGCAAATAATTGTATTGAAATAATCACTCTATTGATTAATGAACCCATTCCCCTTCCACTCTTTTTAAATATTATATTTACCCCAAAGAAAGACTACGGGATTTTTGCTCCAAATAATTTACCTTTAAAATGGGTAAATTACATCCACAAAGAGTACAGTAAAAGAAACAGATGCATTTTTTTCCTGCACAATACTCTGTTTTCAAAGAGTCTGTCATCTCCAGGATCAAATTCCTTTGGAGTAAATGAAATAATACGACAATTTGAAATTTATTTCAATTTATTTTGCTTGCTTGCTTACTTATTTAACTAATAGTCACTTGCAGAAATGAAGACTGGCAAGAGTTTAATTTTTCTTCACATGCTGTGGGTCTGGTCCGAAAGTTCACTGTTGTTCAGATGGTAGAACCTAAAGGGTGCTTTTTGTTAACAAAATTATTCACTTGGACCAAATTTGCTATATAAATGTGGTGCAAGCATAACCCAGCAGGTCTGACCCCAAATATTTAATGTGTGTATTTAAAACAATTTTTTTTAAAAAATCCTCCCCAAATATTCATTTTTGCAAGGTTTTTTTTTTTTGCCATAATTCTATTGTGTTGTATTTGGTTTCCACACAATTTTTTTTATTTTTGCCATCCTCTGTATTCAACAACTATTATTAGGTTGCTCAGGAATTCTTCACATAACTTTCTATTCTAGGCTAGTCTAAATATTTTTTTTCTGATTTACTATACAAAGCCTCTTGCCAAGATATTTATAGTTATGCACTTATTACACAGACCTACCATTAACTTCTTTAGAGTTCAGTTCAAAGAACCAAGAAATAAAATAACAATAGCACCATTTGCACTTTTCAGGAACATGGGATAAAAAGGAATTTATGCAATGCTGTAACAACTGTTCTTTATATTAGGCCTCTTTCTTTTGATTATTCAAGAAGTCATTTGGTCTTTTGCAAAGACTAAACATATTTTCCCAGATTTCTAATACTTAAAAAAAAACCTAATAGAAACTGTATATACAATTATATAGAAAAATAAAGAATGCAACAAAAAGAAAATTAATCTGAAAATTATAGTCACAATAATATCCCATCATTTTATAAACACAATGAATTCATTTGAAATGCAATATTTTTTTAAAAAATATTTTAAATAATTTTCTCTTCAAAGGAAAAAGAGGAAGGAAAATATTGTTCAGAAAGTACAACTATATTTTCTTTAAAAGCATCTTTTTTGAACCTGGAATATTTTTTAAAATGTCTAAGAGTTGAAAGAAAAATCTTCATCAGGGTCCAGTCCAAGCTGGGAATAAGCAAAGTGGAGACTGCTTTAGAAAGAAGATTGGAGTTTATTGAAGAGCAAAGCCAGACAGAAGCATGGCTCTGGGAAAGCTGACCACACGTTGCTGGGAGTGGTGGGTTTTTATATCTTCTGGGGCTCTTGAGGTTGTTTCCTGTATGAGGCTTTGTACTTTGACCTGAGTCTGGGTGTGCGCTTTTGGTATTGATGGCTTAATCCTATTATGTTCCAAAGGTTATATCCTGCTTCCCTGGGGGTGTGGCTGATGACTATGTCCTGTATTGGATTTTTTGGTGTGAGAGATTGTTGACCCATGACTATTTGCTAGGTTTGCCACCAACCATATTGTGAAGTTTGCAGATGACACAACAGTAGTGGGCCTTATTCAGGATGACAAGGTGGAAGCTTACCGCAAGGAGGTTGAGGGTTGGTGAACTGGTGTAAGGAAAACAGCCTAGTTTAAAATACAGTAAAAACCAAAGAGATCATTGTTGATTTCAGAAAAGGCCGGCACAGCCACACTTCTCTGTGCATTAATGATTCACCTGTGGAGATGGTTACCAGCATCAAATTCCTGGGTGTGCAGCTAATGAGTAGGCTGATTTGGTCGCTCAACAGTGAGAAACTGGTGAAGCGGGCACAGTAGCGCCTGCATTTTCTGCGTCGCATGAGAAAAGCACATCTTCCTTCCCCTGTCCTGACCACTTTCTACAGGGGGACGATCGAGAGCATCCTGTCATACAGCATCACAGTCTGGTTTGCAAGCATCACTGCTTCAGACAGGAAGGCGGTGCAGAGAATGGTGAGAATGGCCAAAAAGATCATTGGCAGTTCCCTCCCTCCCATCCAGGATGTAGCACAGAAGCGGTGCTTGAGCAGGGTCCGTAAGATTATCTGAGACACTACACATCCTCTTCACGACCTGTTTTCCTTGTTACCTTCTTGGAGGAGGCTTCGTGGTATCTGAAGCAGAACATCCAGATTCAGCCAGAGTTTCATTCAATGCAGCATTAACCTTGCGAACTCTCAAGCTTCCTCCTTCCATTATATATTCAAGATGGACAATATTTAATATTTATTTGCTACGTATATGTAGGGATGTGGGTCTATAATATGTTGTTCATAGTCTGTTTAGGTATGTGTCATGTATGTGTTTCACCTTGAGAGCAGGCAACTAAATTTCATTTTTGATGTGTGCCTTTGTGCCCACAGTATAAAAATGACAATAAAGGTTATCTCTCTCTCTCTCTCTCTATCTATCTATCTATCTATCTCTCTCTCTCTAGTGTCTTCTTTCTGTTGCAGCATCACTGTTTTTATTAAGAATCACTCATCTTGGCTGACATAAGAAAGGTTGTGTAATTTATTTTGGTTGTTTTCCCCTTTTTACAGTTCCTGTAAAATTTGGAAATTATAGGGAATTTTGACTCAGATGCAATGCAAACTGTAGCAGTGGCATCACAAGTCTACTTTTTCTCAGAAACTTAATCTGTTCAGATCAAAGGATATGGGAAATAATGTTATTTCTTTTCTCAGTTCTATCCAATGATAGAATTCCAAGACAATTGACAATGAGTACATAAGCAGTGACATATTTATTCATGGTTTATGAAATTAACCAATATCTTGTGTGCATATGGTGCCTCATCTTTCTTTCTTCCTTTTTATATAGTTGCCCACTTCAACAGATTCTGTAGAGCCTACAAAAATATTAAATACTAAATTAAACACAACAGTTCTCCACCACCATCAAAAAAAACCCCACAACATATTAACCTCAGGTCTGGAATCAAAGCCAAGTTTTAAGGGCTGTTGGGAACTATAGGATAGAGAGTACTCTCTGTATCTGGGGGGGGGGGGAGAGAATGCTGTTCTAGAAGGTGGAACTGTAACACAGAAGGCATGTTTCCAAGTTCCTATAAGATGACAATGTTTAATGGAAGTAATTGGGATTGGGAACTCTGCTCCTAAGCAGCACAATTGGACTATATTGGCAATTCTGGCAGTTCCAGTGGTGATCATTGTGTGTGACATCATGTGATCACCATTTGCAACCGCTGAGGGATTCCCCAATGTCTTTGCTTGTTGGAAGCTGGCAGTAGTAAATTACAGTCATGTGTCTGCTACTAGCATCATAATTGTGAGTTGGTTGTCAAGCACTCAAATCACAATCACATTTACCACATTTATAGCACCCTTTTATCAACCCCACTTCTCTTTTAATCTGGACAGAACCATGTGATTTCTGTCCTGGTCTACTTCATTCTTTTTTCTCCACAATGGAGACTTTTACAGAGCACCTTTCTCAGGGCTTTTTCTATTCATTATCGCGCCTAATGTATTCTGCTTTCCTATATACTAAGTAATTTTCTGCTAAGGTCACAGCATTTGTTCCTGTCTCTGGGTAATGTTCTTCTACACTAAAATGTACAGCTGGGGATAACATCTGGAGGACTACCTCTTCTAGTAATTCGTCCTTGACTTGTTCATGAAGCCTGAGCCACTTTCTTTTTAGATAGCCAGGTCAGTCCACAGTTCCCTTACTCCTTCCTGACAGTTGTAAGGATATTCATGAAACCTTTGCTGGTATGTATATTGTGCTACTTCATATAGAAACAAAATTTGACTCCTCTGTACTCTATTACTTCCTATACTGGTAAACTGGTATAAGCCCCAACTGCTAGTAGTGCTAGCCTGGTTATCTGGATTGGGCATTTACAAGCTATAGCAACTGTCTCAAACATAAGAAACTATGATTCCATATATATCTTTCTCCTCTGTGAATTTAGAAAAGTATCTCATGCTGTTCTTCCCTTGCTATCCCAGATAATGGATTTGGAGAACTAGTGCTTCAATAAAGGAGAATATTTGTCCCTCAGAGTTGAACTGTGAGGTAATTAGTGCTTTCTGTGCTTGGTTGTTTTCTTGAAGACATTTCATTACCAAACTAGTTAACATCATAAGTGCTAGTAGGGATGGGGTTTGCTCTCAATTTATATACCAGGGGTTTTCTCTATCAGTGTTAGTGAGAGTGGTCTTCGAGGTTCCTTGATTGGGCTGTTGTTTGCTATTAGTTTGTCTGACTTGGTAGTTGATTAGGATATTGTTTGCTACTTGATTATTGGTCTAATATTAGGTGTTAATGTCTGCTCATCTGGGTGTTGACTGCTGGTGAGGAGTTTTTTGGGGTATTTTTATGTAAATGATATGTAAATGTTGTTTATCTCTATGTGCCTGTGGATGGCTGATTTGTCTGAGTGCCAGGCTTCCAGGAATTCTCTGGCATTTTTAGATTTGGCCAAGAACAAGTGCATAGAGATAACTCCTAGAAGAGAATATTTGTAACTCAGGATTGAACTGTGCACTGATGGTGTTACCTAATTTGGTAGTGAAGTGTCTGCAAGAAAACCACCAAGCTCAGAGAGCATCAAGGACCCCATAATACTGGTGTTTCTCCACCAGGTGATTGTATTCCTTTAAGGAAATCCTATTTCCCTTCCATGTTCCCTCTCCTGCACTTCAGTGAAAGATGGCCTTTATGTTCCAGTGAGTCTGCTCTGTATTTGTGGGCATTTGTTTTCTCATTGGGAAGACCACACCCTACCTCCCAACCTTTGTTTTACCATTTTAGCTTAGAGGGAACAGTCTCAAATAGTATTTCTGGCATGAGAGCTTTCCAATACTCTTAGGAGTTATGGGGAAAATGTACTTTACTTGGAAGACTTTTATGACACAGTGGAATGATTAAAGTTTTAGGTTTCTCTGTGCATTTACTATTGTTTTTGACTTTGCAGATATCTCTAGAAGCAAATTAGGAGCAATGTTTTGCAAATCAGCAGTCAAATATACACATGTCCAAAAAAACATAGACTATGTTTTGGGTAAGGACAATTATGGTAAGGGCAATTAGAAACATAATTGTTCTTCTTGTGAAGGAAGAATTGTTTTTAATTTGTGGAGCTCTGGAAACTGATTGCAGAGGACAGGTTCTAAATTCAGTGATTAGCAAGGGTTTTTTTTTTTCCCTCAAAGAGAAGTACTGATTGTTGGCATTCTCTGCACTCAGTTGGCTAACAGGTTGAACAATGTTTGGCTGAAGTTGTCCTTTGCAAGCTCCAGAGTTGCAAGAATATGGACATTATGCTCGGCCAATTTTTTTTAAAGCTTCAGATGGTGGGGGGAAGAAGGAAGGAAATGCCACTTTTATTTATTTGATTGTATGTTTGTTAGAAATTCTATCCCAACTTTGACTCAATAGCTCAAGGCTGTGTACATCCCTCCCATTTTCTCCAATCTGGATTAGCATCACTGTATGTAGAACAAGATGATTTAAAGCTATCATTTCTGCCAATTAAGTCTTAAGGTTTTGCCCTCAGATACATAGTTCATGTATTAACTTTTAAAAAAAAGAAGAACAAGAAGGAGGCTGGTAAGCTTTTATCTTTTTTAAATTCCCTTCCAAAGAGGGGAATTATTGTGACAGATGGAGCTTAGAAGAGAAACTGTAAACCTCCCTTTCTCTTCTCAACACAACACAAATAACACACAAACATAGTAATTCCAATCCAGATTGAGAACTGTTTACTAACCTAAAAGTTAAAAATGGAATCAGTTGAACATTGTCTAAAAGAATATATCATAAAGATTAATATTAAATATTTATGAACAGTTTTGAACAGTTAAACATTTTCACAGTATGTATATAACTTCTGCCTTTTAACTGTACATCTGATTTGCATGTGTTTTATTGTTGTTTTACATTTCAGTTTTTAAAGAAGGTAGTAAAAAAGATGTAAAGAAACAAGATTCTATGACAATTTAGTGACCTGTCATGTTATTTATACATTTAAAAAATGTTATTTTGCATACAGCAAATTAGTTCTATGTGCTTAGATGATTTATGTATCTTACTCTCTCAGTGACAACCCTCTGTTGGAAGGAGTATCTGACTAAATACTGTTTAGACTGAACCAATTTCATCCAGGTTTATCAGTGGACCCAAGGTTAGCTGGACAAGACTCATAAATTTCTATTTAAATTATAGGATTTTTTTTCTAAATGACATAGTAGCAATAGCACTTATATACTGCTTCATAATGCTTTACAGCCCTCTCTAAGTGGTTTACAGAGTTAGCAAATTGCCCCCAACAATCTGGCTCCTAATTTTACGACTTCAGAAGGATAGAAGGTTAAGTCAACCTTGAACCAGTCAGGATTGAACGGCTGGCAGTCAGCAGAATTAGCCTGCAATACTGCATTCTACTGCACCACCACTGCACCATTATTACAAATAATCTTGATGCTTTTCATATATATTTGGCGGTGAATAAATGCCCACATGATTTCTAATCATTTTTGAAGAAATTATATGTTTTGAGGATCCTAATCTGGTTTCTAGCCAACTACTAAATTCTCTTCCTGACAAATAAGAAAAACCTATTTTTATTTGTACCAAGCACTCAGAAATAATTTTTAAAAATCATTCTTTCTGCCAGTAACCAGTAGAAACTTCATCTTATTGTGTATGCAAAGGAAAGTAAAAGACATAGATTAAATGATACAATTCTGGAATAATCCTTGAATACCCGAGTGAAGTTTGGAAGTGTTGTAATTCCTTGCTAAGTCAGATGGCCAAGATCCCTAGTCCTCACTTTGGTGTTCCTTTTTTATTAGATAGCTAGAACATTTCTATTTCAAACATTTCAAAATACTCTCATGGAGTGACTACCATGTGATATATGTATTTTATGTATGTGTATTTATTCTCTGTTGAGAATAAATACTCAAATGTTGAGCATTTGAAGAGAGTTGCTGGCTCATTTGCATGACATGCTTGGCTTTGGTTAACATAATATAGTTTATAGAATTGACACATTTTCTGGGATTTATTCAACATATGCAATCATAAAGTTGCTATCCTGGATCAATTAGTCTAACACACTAGGCTAAAATATGTCTGGCTAGTTTATGGTTCAACTGAACCCAACGTCTTTTCAGAATTTCCTACAAACATCTGGCCACCATGTGACACAATGTTGGGCTAGATGGATGTTAGCTTGATCCAGCTGGATTCTTCTAACCACTCCATCTGTGAGAACTGGAGTGCCAATGTTTTTGTAGGGCAGGGGGATGAGTTATGCTTCAGGAGGAGGGGGAACTGATGCTTTCCTTTCTCTTTGTATGTTTTCACTGCTTGGCAATCATAATACTCCTGGAAAAAAATGTCTCTTTTTAACCATTCTGACTGCAGGTTTACATGACCATTTAAAAGAGTAATGGGTAACAGGATAAATATTTTTCAAAATCACGTTAGGTCTGCCACTATTTTAAGAATCTTGCTCCATTTTCTATCATAGTAAGTAATTGGGTGTTATTTTTCACAATCTCTTAAGCATTAGTATAACATAAATCCATCATGGATAGAGAAATCTTATAGACATAGATTCATAGAGTTGGAAGGGAACCTTAAGGTCCACTAGTGTAATCCCTAACAATAGCCATTAGAGCATCTGTGACTAATGGACATCCAATCTCTCAATGAAGACCTCTAGTGAAGGAGAACTCACCATGACATTTGTCAGCTTGCCCTTGCAGACAGCTTGTACAGTCAGGATGTTCCTCCTGTTGTCTAGCCTGAACCTCACTCCTTATAGATTTAATCCTTTGGCATTGGCCCTGCACTCTGGGGCAATAGAAACTAAGTCCACTCTGACTTTTGTGTGACAACCTATTACATATCATAGACTGCTATCATATCGCCCCTCAATTGCCTTTTTGTAAATTAAACATACTCAGATCCTTTAACCTTAAACATGCACAGCTCTTCATAGAGCTTGGTTTTTCAATTCTTCTCCATTTTGTTAGCCCTCTGAATTTGTTCCAGTTGGTCACTGTCCCTTTTGAACTGTAGTGCTCAGAACTGGACACAATATTTCAAATGAGGTCGGGTCAATACAGACCAGAGCATATCAGTTCCTAAGATCTGTACCCTATATACCCACTAATGCCCTCCAAGACAGCATTTGCCTTTTTTAGCAATTGCATATTAAGCAAATATGACTGCAATTGGGATTAGACAATTGGGCCATTTAGAGGAAGTACTATATAGTAGATATATTTTTAAAACAGAATTTTCTCTTCTTTTAAAGCAAGCTTTTAGTCTTGAGACGGATGATGCCAAGTCACAAATTTAAAACCAATTTAAAAAGCAAAATGACCTTTCCCCTTCCACTACCTTAGGTGAAACAAAAGACTACTCTTTGTGAGAGAGTGCATACATTGTTTTTCAAGTAATCCAAGTCAGTCTCTGACGTGACCATTAACACAAATGGACAATCACCTTACCTACTAGGAGATAGCTTCTTATGATCTATAAATTTCTGGCCCAGACAACTGGTGGGCATGAATGAAATGTTGCCTAGAAAGTCATTTCATTACTAAACACTGCAGTGACATTTTTGCATACACATGTTTTCTTTATAATTAGTAAAAACAATTACCATTACTGTTTTTATGGTTTGAAAATCTGCCCTATGGCAATTTGCTGTTAAGCTTTTAAATAAACTAGGTGGAGAAAATAATACTAATATTGAGTGTTCTTCATTTATCAAATCCTTGGGGCACAAAGAGATTTTGTCTCCTAAGATTTTATACTTCTGTGGTGATTACTATTTCAAGTATTCTATAAGCAGCAGCTGTACCAACATTTCGGCATAGTGGGTTGTTGTTTTTTTTAAGAACTCCTTTGGCCACAGGTTTTGCTATTCCCTGCTGATAAGATTTGGTCTTACACTAATGTATTATTTTCAAATGGTATCAAACACAGGTGGTTCTCATAATAGCCAGAAGATTTATGGGCTCTTACTTGCCCTGAGAGGAATACTGGGTAGCCACTAGACAAGAATACCATATTTTTGTTTTCTAAAATGAATTTCTAGGAACTGTCAAGCAGCAAGTGATGTCAAGCAAGTTGTGTGGGCTTCATAGAGGAAGTATTGAGACCTGACCGTTTGTGCTGGGCAGAGCCAAGCTTCTAATTCAAAACACACTTCGGTATTGTGATCTTATTTCCAAAAGCAAATTTGAATCCAGATGAACAGCTGAGAAAATGCAGAGGATGGAAGAAAAAAGGAATGGTTGCCAGAATCAGTCTAGGATGGGTTTTTTCAGGTCATGTGCCTCTGTAGACAAGAGAAGGATTGCAAATGTGGTTTCTCTTTGCTGTTATATAACTTTATAATTATTTAGATTTTAGTTTTATTGTGTTCTAAGGATGTACATTAGATTCCACTGAATCACAAATCAGGACATGGTATAAGATAATCTGAAATAGATTTTTATTTATCCTGGGTAGAATCTAAAAATCTAAATCTGCTTCATTTCTATTTTAGGCTTCCATAAAGTATTGTTCTATTTCAGTTTCTCTGGAGGAGTGATGTGTGATAAAGAGTAGTGGTGTGGCAGCTGTGCTTCAATACATTTTTTAAAAGGTAAATTTATTTACTTCTTAGATTTTTATCCTGCCTTTAAATTGCTATGTGGCAAAGAGGAACATTGTGTTTTGAACTTGTCTCCATATCCGAAAGATCACTAATCAGACCAGCAAGGACAGATCTTATGAGATAAAATAATTCCTCCATTTGCTCTACCTTCTTGTCCATTCTCTTTTTTTTAGAGGGAAATATCTGTGAGTTAACCTTACTTTTATATTGCAAGGTAGAATCCTTTTTTTTCCCCACTAATGCTAAGAATTAATCAAAGGTGGGGTTTACCAATTGTTGAAAGGTTCAATGACGAAGATGGCAATGACGAAGTGTTCTTTGATCACTTCTGCTGATGCTGCCTGGTAATACACGAAATGCTTATCATTTGGGAGAATTACCCACCTTCAAACTCAAGTTTTGAATAAAAAAAATGTTAATGGGAGATGCTCCAGTTCTATTATAGTTGAAACTTTTCTACAGTGATTTCTAGACTGTGTACTATATTTCAAGAACTGCACCAGATGGTGGCAGATTTGCTTTGCATTTGTAACACAGTCCAGTTATATGAAATCCTTACTAGACAATTGTCTAAGGCTCTGTCAATGGAGTGGCTATGTGAAATATTCCACAAATCCCTGGAGTCCAGCAAGTAGAAAAGAGGGCTGTATCCTAAATTCAATTTTGAAATAAAAATATAGGGTAAATTATTAAAAGACAAATTATTATCTATTTTCTTCTGATTATGCTATTATATTGAATATAGAAATAAAGATTAAGCCTTCTTAATTACTAATTACAAAAAAATTCTCCTTTCAATGTTCTGAACTATGTAGGTAGCAAATCAAATACTTAGATGCAGAGGAGGAAATTTTCTCAGCACTGTAGCAGACAGAGAAAGGGTTAAATTACATCTCCATCTTTTGTGATGTTGATCATTAATATCATTACCAACTAATACTATATCATCTTTTAATAAATCATTTTAATTATGAAATATTGTCATATGGCTGATGAGTTCTAATTTTCTAAGATGTGTAACAGTGAAATTGCTTATTGTGATACAATATCATGATAATTCTTAATAACCTTTTTCATTTCAACAATTTTCCCCTTCCAAAGCCCTAATTATTTTTGGCTTTTCAACTGTTTTTTCTCTCTTACCCCACACATTAAACAGATAAGACCTCCATCCTGAAATTAATCCAGGCAATTAAACATCTGGATTCAGACTTGCTGATCTCAAAACTCTGGAAGCAAAACAATGAAAAGGTAAAACAAAGAGGAATAGAGCAAAGAGCACAGACCTGGAGGTAATGCAAAATGTAGCTCTATTAATAATAATTGAAGAATTGTGCTGTCAAGTATATGATGGCTGTATGTGTTACCTGGACTATGCCAACTCTCATAGAAGGCTTTTCTTTAACTAATAAATTAAATAGAAATAAGTTTAGCCTGACCTCACTGCAACCCATGGCACAGGCTCAGAATTTGATTTTTCTAGAGCCAGCATTAATTGCAAATGCTAATAAGCTCAACAACATGTAATTCTTCTCCACTGAATCAGTATGTTTGTGGTTAATCTTTGTAGGAAACATTTTGGCATCTAGTCTATACAGACTTGCCAAAAAATAGACAAAACATAAGATCATTGCTCTTTTACATGTTCCAACTGCAAACGTGACCAATGAAATCTGCCATTCAAAAGGAAGACAGCTGTACCAGAGCAAACAAGTGCACACCAATTATGTCTTAAAGCTCAGAACAAGTGCTTTCTTCTCTAATGTTAACTCTCTCCCAATCACAGTAATATGATTGTATACTAAAAGTGGTGATGGAATGGAGAGCCCTTGATAACTGTGACAATAGTTTGTTCAACAGCATTGCTGCCATAAATTCACATCTTTAGATCAGAGTCAAAAGTCACCCTGCACCCACAGAAGTATCCCTGTATAGGGAATTACCCCAACTCCTTTGATCACACTGGGTGCAAAAGGATTTACCATATATAAATTTTAGAGGAATTTCTGAAGTCTTTTAATGGTTACCAAATATGGCTATTAAAGAACAAAGTCCATTTAGGCACCAGGAATTATCAGGTGCATTAACAATGACATTTGCCATATCTGGAAAACTTTTAAACTAAACCTGCAATAGGATGTTTCCTAATCATGAGAAGGAAGAGGAAAGATGGCCTGGTTGCCCTTATTTCTGTTCACTTGGATTCAACATATCCTGCAAAATAAATCCTC
>NW_015386510.1:18793-29914 GCF_001527695.2 Protobothrops mucrosquamatus | reverse complement strand
ATGGCTATTAAAGAACAAAGTCCATTTAGGCACCAGGAATTATCAGGTGCATTAACAATGACATTTGCCATATCTGGAAAACTTTTAAACTAAACCTGCAATAGGATGTTTCCTAATCATGAGAAGGAAGAGGAAAGATGGCCTGGTTGCCCTTATTTCTGTTCACTTGGATTCAACATATCCTGCAAAATAAATCCTCAGTTGAGAAGGGTGAGTAGTCATTGATTGCACAAAATGTGTTCTCTGAACTGCTAATTTCTCATAGCTGGAAATTGAGGACTGGTTCTTGTTGAGTAAGCAGAGGCTGCAAAAGAATATATGATAGCCAGGTTCCAAGAAGAAAGCTCACTGAAAGGAACTTTATAGGGAATTTAAAGGAGAGGTCTTTAACTCAAGAGTACTGTATGCATTTGAGCTTGAGAGCCTAAAAAAGTTATGAGAAATAAAAAGCCTCCTATTTGTATCTTGTAGATTCCATTTGAGCTGAATGGACTTGTTCTATCTGTGTCCCAATGGTTATTCATCAAACTGACCAAACAAACTATGACAAGTCGAATGTAAGAGGTTTAGATAATATATTTCATTTGGGATCCTTTGTAGCTAACCACTATCTCCAAAATCTTCCTTCAAAAGAAGATTGGAAGTTATCTAACACAGGGCTTTTCAACCAGTGGTACAGGTACCACCTGTGGTACATTGGCACCTGGCAGGTGGTACGCGACCATCCCAGAAAAGTAGTAGTGGGGGAGGGGAATGAGCTGAACCGGTGGCAGCACCGCACAAGCCTGAGTGAGAGATGGCTGGAGCTGCAGGGCTGTCAGGGCTCAGCGGAAGCGCCAGGATCAGTGCCAGGCTCCAGCTGGAGCTCGGTGCTGATCCTGGCGCTTCTGCTGAGCCCAGAAGAAGCGCCGATCAGCTGGAATGTTGCAGCATCTCCAGGGTCTTGTGATTTACATTCAGATGCTTGGCAACTGATTCATATTTATGACAGTCACAGTGTCCCACGGTCATGTGAAGTGACCAAAACCTGCTGCAACCACCCAGCAGACAGGGGGAATAAAAACCAAACACCCCCACCCCACACCTGCTGCAAATCCTCACAACAATGAAAACCTCGGACAGGAGGAAGAGCACTGCCAGGTGGGCAGGCAGGTGTCTTGCTTGGCTGTGGCTTAGGGGGCACTTTTTTCAGTGCCATTATAACTTCGAATAGTCACTAAGTGAACTGTTGTAAGTCAAGGACTACCTGTACTTCATCACTTTTTTCCTATTTTTTTTTTTTGGTCATCAAGTCTTTGACACCTTGCTAGGCGACTGGTGGTACTCAGATATTGCCATATCCTAAAAGTGGTACAATGGGTGAAAAGGTTGAAAAGCCTTGATCTAACATGCCTGAAATGAGAGATTCAGCAAAAAGCACATCACTGCTTTTTTCAATCTCCCCCTCTCTCAAAGAGGCAGTAATCCTATTGAATCCAGCTGCACATATCCACTCCATAGCATCATGAAGGAGCAAGGAAAAGATACAGCTGCAGCTTAAAAGAGAGGCAGATGGGTGCTAAATTTACACCTTCAAGTGCTCCTAAAGCTTTGCTGCGGCACCTCTAAAAGTTATACTTCCATTCAACATTGCATCTGGAATATTGTATCCAGTTTGGTCACCACACAATGTAGAAAGGATGCTGGTAAACTGGAAAGAGTTCAGAGAAGAGAAACAAAGATGGTGAGATACTTGGAGGTTAATTCCTATTATGACTGGATATATTTAGTCACTAAACAAGAATAAAAAGAACTGGCTATGTTTAGCTTAAAAAAGAAAGAAAGTTAAAGGAACTCTTCCAATATTTGAAGGATTGTTACAGGGAAGAGGATGTGGACATATTCTTCTTAATACCCAAAGGCAGAACAAGAAACAATGGGTGGAAGCTTTATATCCAAATTCAAAGAAGTAATAGCCTGACTATGGGAACTATTAAGTAGTCTTATTACGTAGTCCTATGTACTCTTTCACTGGAGATGTCCAACAAAGGTCAGATTGTATCATAATGAGAAGAAGGAATACCCAATTTCACAAACATTCAAGTTTCTTTTGACCAACTTGTTATCTTAGTTCCAGTATAATTTCCAGAAAATTAAATCATTTTGTAAAGAGATACTGTACATAGAAAGCTTTTTATTATTAGCCCTCAAACTATTTCTCTAAATTCCTTAGATTTCAAAAAGATAGAATGTTAAATTAATAGAGTACCTACAGTTTGTAAGTATATACATGAAAAATACATGAAATTAGAAAATAGACTTATTATACTACTGCATTTGTTTGGTTAAATCCAATGAGTTAATTTTTGCTCACAGTATAAATCAATCTTGAAATCAATCAATCTTAAAAACCTTTATTTTTTCACCTTGAAAGTAGGTTTCTGCACATGAGTATCCTCTTCTAGATGAAGGCTTGCAGACAGTGCAAATACTATATATTCTGTTTAAACATTGTTGGACTATAATTCCTATCCGCCTTGACTTTGACTATATTGACTGAGACTAACAGAGCCAAACAGTATATAAAAGTTACAAATTTTCCTTCCCTTGAAAAGTCTAGGACTTCTTAAGCACAGAGGCCAGTAGACATTTATACATCTACAAATAGGACATGCTAGAGACAGCTCTATGTTGTTCCCAGCATCCTTTATTCAGAAGTACTGCATAGTACCTCCCATAATGGTGGTCAAGATATCATGCTTAACAATTCTTATATATTACTCAAATATAATTATCTGTACTCACATTATAAAATCATCCATTATAAAATCATGAATGTTTGCAGCTGCCAAAAGTGAATTTTACCAGCCACATTCTGGGAAATCAGTGTACTGAATTAATGTATTACATACATTAAGCCCCATATCATCCTTCCATTCCTAACAGGAGAAAGGTTCTATTGTAGTAAATAAATCCATTTGGCAAGTGTGCATATGTATGAATGTATTACATTTATATCTCATATGATGTATGGAGTTAAATGCTTTTTTAATTCCTGGGGGGGGTGCATATTTCATGATACAAATGCTCAGTATGGTAGCATTCACAGTATATTTAAATAAAACTAAAAGGGCAGACAGAAATCTGGTAAAGAGTTCAGACACATAAATAAAACATAATTTTATAATAATTCTTCACTATGGTCAGGGCTGCTTATCTCTATGTTTCTAAACTGTATGTTTTTCTAGACATGGCCGCTCTCTGTAACATTTTTCACGATGAACTAGTTATACATTTTTTGCTAGAGGTTTATACTTCAAAACAAAAAGTCCTTACATTTCTGGAGGAACATGTCATCCTGCCCCTGGCTCTTATAATCCTTGGCTTTACAGCCTGTGCAATAAAACTCTTAATGAACAAGATGTCATCTTCTAATTGACTATCACTTAAAATATCCTTAAAGATAGAATTTCTGGTGACACAATTCAAGGAGGACAAAGGTCTTTCTAAAAGCAATATTTTAAGGCCTTGGCGTCTACAGCAAGATTGGCTATATATGACTGCATGACTTCATTGTATTTATCCATATATCATCAAAAATAATGGTTAGCATGACTTATAAGTCTTGATCCCATTAATTCAACCATTTTCCAAATACGTTGAACACATTGTCCTGTTCCTCACTAGGGCAGCTATCTACTCACAATGAGTACATTTGTAGGACTAATATTTGTCTTCCGTGACCAATCTAAATGCTAAGTTTGTATTTTTGTAAGTTGGTTTTTCACCATTAACACAACATTCTGTGTGAAGGGACCTTTAAGCTATGCCTTATACCATAATTCTTTAACATCAGGTTTAATGTTCAACTTACTTACTTGACTTATATAGACTTATAAATCCTCAAAACTGGACAGCTCCCAAAACAATGAAAACAAATATTATAGGTGAAGTAACACAACTCTATTAATTAATGCATTCGGTCCTGAGATTGGACTACAAATATCCTAGCTGGGGATATTCCCTATGCTGGATGGGGAATTCTGGGAATTGAAGTCTTCTTAATATGGCCAAGGTTGAGAAACACTGCTCTGTACTTAATCCACCATACCCACTTTAGGTCACTTGGATTTCAGTCAATATATTCCCCACTTGCCCCATTTTTATTTAAAGGTATTAAATTTCTGCAAAATTAATATTTTTCTACTTTGGCTTTTAATCATATAATTGTTTCTATAAGCAGTTTATTCTTCTCATATCTGGACTGATGTCCTAGTATCACATTTCACAGTGGACTGGAATCAATAAACAATCAGCTACAGTTGGCTCTATGAAATACAAAACCCTTGGAAGTCTTAATATACAAAAATATTAGAATAAACTGTTCTCTTACAAGAAACCAAATAACAGTATTCAATATAGCATAATATACTAAGTCTAAATTGACTCAGAACGGCATGATTTTACCAGGAAAGTTAATTAGCCACTATTTTAGGAGTCCTTTCTTTAAGGAAAAAAACCTCATAAATTGCAAACATTTATACAAGAACAAATTTTAAAGGTTATTGCATGTACAGAACATTACTAGCCTCAAGTTTACTGGATCATCTATTTATTTGCTTTATTACTATGCCACCCATTCCTGAGGCTCTGAGTAGCTAACAATCAGAAACATCATAAGAATTAACACCCCCACATCTCTACGTACACTGAAAATAAACTCAAAAGTATGGCATTCTCATATATGTGGAAGGTATGGACCTGATAGACCAGTGATGGCGAACCTTGCCCAAACTGCAACCCAAAACCCACTTATGAATCGTCGAGTGCCAGGTGGGTGTAGCCCATTGGCTGGGTGTGGCTGTGGTGGTAACGGCAGACTGGGTGAGACTAAAAAGTTCAATCAATCAATTCCAACTTTGCAAGATCTTTTTTTTCCCCGCAAGAAGTTGAAATTGACTGATTGATTGAACCTTTTCTTTTTTTTGCACACAGCAGCGGAGGCCTAAAGCGAAAAGGTTTTATAAAACCCAGTTGAAGGCCTAGGACTGGGGCAACGGCACGCGTGCCCACAGAGAGGGCTCTGAGTGCCGCCTCTGGCACCCGTGCCATAGGTTCGCCACCACTGAGATAGACAGTTGAATATGGGAGAAAGTAGTCCCACAGATAAACGATGCAGAGCCATGTAGGTCTTTAAAGGAACAACCGCTTCTTGAATTACTCCCAGGAATTGCCTGGCAGCCAGTGCATCTTCCAAAGTACTGGGTTTGTCCAGTCATGGTAGGATACAGTGATCACTGTTTGGCATACCAGCTACAGTTTCTGAATTATTTTTAAGAGCAGCCCCATGTACAACATTTTAGAATGACCCAAACAGGAGGCACCTAGAGTAGGAGCATCTGTGAGCAGAGTTTCTCAACAGGTATCCAAGACATAACTGCATAAAGTTATTTCAGCTACATGTGCCACCTACTCCTCAAGCAGGAGCTGTTTGTCTAGAGTGACACCAAACTGCAGACCTCTCAGGGTAAGAGTGCAATTCTATTCAGAGCCAAAGTTGGTGCCATCATGGAATAAAAGCTATGAAGCAATGATATGTTTGACCACTATTGTGTGAAATATAAGATTGGTTTTCTCCAACTACTCCTGTTTGAAATTATTTTAAAATATCCTTCAGTTATTGTTCCAGAGAAAATAAAATGCTAGAGCCCAACATTGTTTTCAAAATGCAAGTACAACTAGAAACTGTTAAAGGAATACATCCAGAGTTTATAAAGCAATGTATAACAGATCTTCCAATGGTATGAAATGTCCCAGTATCCTGCCAAGGGAAGCTTGTAACTAATTTCATAGCTTGGATAGATCCTCTGCAAAGACATTTATTCGAAATACAGGATTACAGCCAAGATAAGATGATTGAATGATATTGAAAGTGTGAACCAATTTGAAATAAGGGAATTCCTTAGGGGTACAGACATATTTGTACCAAAACAGCATGGTTCGTGTTTTTAAAAGAGCCAAGGCCACAAAATCAAAGATTATAATCTTATTGTCATAAAAGAGTACACTTAGAAATATATCCAGTTAGCATTTTGGCTTTTTAATTGTGACATGAATTTTAAGCACAAATGATTAGAAACAAAATAGTACACTAAGAGAGACAGTAACATCTTCTTCCTCCTGTCTAGACAGGCAGCCAAGTTCAGAGATAGAATGTATGCCTAAACTACTGGGAAGTCAGCCTAACACTGACAGATAAATGGTAAGTGGGTAGTTCATAAAATATCTCTCTGAAATGTAAGTTTATTTTTCATATCTACTGCATGTTATTTTTCTGTTTTTTTACAGGGTACCAATTCTTTGTCTTTTCTCCTTTTCTCTTCTTTTCAATCGTACTAAAATTCTATTTGACCATTTTGACCATTATTTATGAATAATTTGAATTAAGAAGTGGGCTAGCTTCTCATACCCCTTCTCCAAGATCATGCTAGGCAAATGTGATGTGTGAAATATCAAGAGTACCATCTCTTTTTTTCCACCAACTGAACATTAGAAGGACTGCTTTCCTAGAGCAGAAATACTAAACAATTTTAACAGGATATTTGAGAGAGAGGAGAATGCTGCATACTCATTGGCTTATTTTCCACTTAAGATCACAGCATCCTATTGCCAAAAGCAGCAGCCTTGAAATGGTTTAGGGCAAGCAGTCTTGTTGGGACAGAAGGGAAAGCAGTGGGTGATCTGGAACAGAATTGATGAAATGTGGGGAAAGCAATGTCATCCTTCACCAGTAATCATGTTTAAGATGGTTGCTAAGATGGGAGATGATGTACCCCAATATTCTGATTAATGCTTGTGCCAAACTTCTCTTTTGAAAATGGACTACTCTCAGACAAAGAAAAACAATCATACTGGAAGCAGATAGAAACAACATTTCCTAGAATGACTAATCTAGTTGAAATAATTCAACAGCAGTATTGTGAAAGAAAACAAAACATTGTTTTTTTGTCAACTAACACATTATTCTTCTTTCTGTTGATGATTTGCCCATACAGTCTGAGTGTTTATCCAGGAGGTAAATAGCTTAATGTAATGCTGCGCTAAAACTTGACTTTGATATTGTATCTTACTGAAAGCCAATTTCTTTCCCCGTCCAAATTATAGAATAAAATAAAAGAACAATAAAAGCCTAATCACCCAGAATTATCCAGGTGAATATTATTTAATTATTCTTCTTTTGGTAACTGAGGAAAAAGATGTTACTTTCAAGACATATCTTCCAAAAGTCCTCTTATTTATCTCTTCTCTTGTATGCCTTTGTGTTTTGGATGTTTTGTAAAAGTTGTTTTCACTCTATCCTGTTCTTTCAAGAAATTTATTTCTTTTCTTACTTCTTTGAACAATCTCAGCCACTTTAGGATGATATATTGAATATAATAATGTAATAACAGCAAGCATCCATTGATATTTAGTTATGAGAAACAATAAGAGCAAGTTATGGCATTAATTTTTCCTTTCTCTTATATAGACAGAATGCCCAGCATATTCCTGAAGCAATAGGAATTTGATTCCCCCTTGTATCACCCTGTTTTGTGATCAGTAAGATTTAAAATACAGCTAGCAAAGACACTGTCACAATTTTCCTTTGGAAACCTGCCAATATGTTTGGTTTGCTGCTTTTCTTTCAGTGCAAACCATTCCAAATTGAAACATACACAAAACCTGCTTCCCAATTTGTGTGCAACTTCATTGTTGATCTTATTTCTTCATACTCTGTGATTACACTGTGATGTCTTCATGAAAGTAAGGTGATGTGTTGTATTGATGACTGAAATGCAAGATAATTGTATTTATCTAGTATTTTTGCCATCAATTATCCCTCACATCTTCCGTGCTAAATCCAATCTTGACAACCAACAAGACAAGACTTTGTATTTTCCATTCCGGCAGCCAAGTCTCGAGGACAAACCATATCGCCAAACACTCCAGACTACCAGTACTGGCAGGCCTCAAGAAATTTAACATCTACACAGAGCAAAAGGGAGTTCGGTTCTCCTTTGAGCCTTTGAATTCCAGCCAGTACAGTTTGTCAAATGTTATTATTTAAAAATAGTCTGTGGGAAAGCCCTGAGCACAAGAAATATATTTTAACTGTAATGTTTGTTGTTTAGACCTGGGAGGAACACAGATAATACAGAAAATTATCTAAGAAAATCTGTTGCACATTTCAAAATTTAATAACAATAGAGATCTACAAATTATTAGCCAAATGTGTAAAATTATCCTTGTTTTCTCTTAGCAAATGTCTGTGTTTTTACACGTAATTGTCAAATTGAAATTCAGTTATAATGTTACTGACTTGTTTTCTTTCCTATTACAGATATCCTCTCTTTCATCAAAACAATAAATTGTGAATTAGTTAGGCTGAAGTGTTGATTTTACATATTATTCATACATCAGACTTTTTTTAATGCATCAGGAGGGTTTTGCTTACTTATCTTTATTTTAAAGAGGATAGATGATATTTTTTTTCCAAAACAGAGAGACAGGTGCTGATATATTCTGAGGAAGGAATGACAAACAATTCCTACTGAAGGGAAAATAGGAAACTTCTAAAAAGTCTATTGTGGATAAACAGAGGTTTCTAAAATGCTGAAAAGAAAATGGGTCATGTATTAAAAATGGAAGAGAACAGCATATTCAAAGAAGGATACAGGGCAGTTGCCAGAAATTATAGTGCTGAATGAGCTGAGGTTAGAAGAAATTCCCCAAATGACAAAAAAAAATCTACCCACCCCTTTTTCAGATATATACAAAAAAGAAAAAAAACATTCTGAAAGTCTGTTAAGAGAAGAAATAGTGAATTGGTAATAGCAAGAAAACAAATTCATATTTTATTTATGTCTTCTCCCAACAGGGAAGGAAAACTGTAGCTGCCCATCATTTTGTCATTAGTAGAAGGAAGGAAGAGCAGTTTAGGATTAACAAAGAGATAATTGGGGAACATTTATCTAATTTAAATGAATTCATGCCTGCAGGGTCTGATGACTTATATGGTTATTATATGGTATATTATAGGAACTAATTGAGATGATGGAAGAAGTGCTAATTATAATTAATAGCTTTAAAGATTGGGGAGAAATGCTATAGTATATCTTGATATCAGCAAGGAATATGACAAAGTTTCTTATAATAGTCTAATTAATAAATGGTAAAATATGGGCAAGATGATACAACTACTAGGTAGATTTCTAATTGGCTGAATAACGACATCCAGAGAGTACTAATACATAATTGATTCCACATCAGATTAGAGAGTAGCATCAACTAGAGTATCACAGGGATTTGTACTGATCCTTGTTTAACATTTTCATTAATGATCTGGTTAAAAGGGTTGAGAAAATGATACTTAAATTTGCATATGACACAAAACCAAAAAAACCTGAACAGTTGCCCATAATTGAAATCAACAGAAAAAACAAAGCCCTGCAACAGAGAGGAAAAACTGAAATCATAAATATAGACTGGGGACACTAGTATTGTAAAATACATGTGAAAATATTTGAGTGCTCTAGTAGAGCATGTTGAACATGAGCCAACTGTGTGATGCAGCTGCTGAAAGGTCAAATAATATTTCAGGATGTATTAATAAGAGAATAGAGTTCAGATCATGGGAAATACTTGTTCTCTATGTCATCTTAGTCAAATCCCATCTGGGATACTGCGTCAAGCTTAAATACCACAGTCTAAAAAGAACACTGAGAAAATGGAACAAGCTTAGAGATGGCCTACCAAGATGGTGCGGGAACTAGAAACCAATTGATGTGAAGACTCATTAAAGAAACTGAGTATTAGTCTACAGAAGAGAAATGCAGAAGAGGGCTGATAACAGACTTTAGATATATAAACAGCTACCATACACAGAGAGAAAGAAACAGGATCTAGGATAACTTACTGTACCCAACTTGCTATGGTCAACTTGCCATAGGACAACTTGCCACAGCCAACTCGCCAAGGGGACAACTCACCGTGGGACACTGTATTAATCACTTCATTCAGTTACTTTTATGATTGGTGACCATATTTTCATCAAAGTTATTGTAACTCTTGTATTTCTGGATTGACTTTATTATTATTGGGCAAGGTTTTGTTATAATTAATTTAACTTTTGTATTTGAATTGTCCTGCAATGTGAGTTGTCCCGTGGCAAGTTGACCACAGCAAGTTGGCTGTGGCAATTTACTCGCTGCAAGTTGTCCCGTTTTCTCTTACCTCAGTGGGCAGCGTTAGTGTGTATAACCATGGAAAAGATTAATTCCTTAATGATAAGAACTGTCAACCAATAGAATAAGCTGCTTTATGAAATGGTATGTTCCCCTTCACTAGAGGTCTGCATATTCTTCAACAGATTCTGCCCTGAGAAGAATGTTTGGATTAGCTGGCTTCTGAAATCCCTTTCAACACTTTGACTCTATGATAACCATATGTATATGCACATGTGCATACTCACAAATGTCCATACCCATATAAAAGCCAGATAACCAAAATAATTGTGTGGCTCAAAGCTGTTTTTGTTTAATTTCTTAATGAGGTTTATCTAGACAGAATTGACCCTGCACTTTACCAGTTAAAAAAAAGTGTAATTCTGTTCTTAAAAACTGAAAGTAAAGAAGAGCGCCAGGTCCAGTTTGATGGTCTGTTGCATGTTATCAGGGATGGCACTAAAAGCCTTATTTCAAGTCTTTAATCAATTTGCAAGATTATCAAGTGTATACTGTATACAGGAAGTTCTTTTCATGTCCAACATGCACATAGTTCATTATTCATGTAATAATTTTGGAGTGTACCTCTAACGTGGGTATTATGGGATCTCTATTTAAAATTTACAGGTGAAACTCGAAAAATTAGAGTTTCGTGCAAAAGTTTATTTATTTCAGTAATGAAACTTAAAAGGTGAACCTAATATATGAGATAGACTCATTACATGCAAAGCAAGATAGTTCAAGCCGTGATTTGTCATAATTGTGATGATTATGGCTTACAGCTCATGAAAACCCCAAATCCACAATCTCAGAAAATTAGAATATTACATGCAATCAATAAAACAAGGATTGTACATAGAACAATATCGGACCTCTGAAA
>NW_015386510.1:15385-17879 GCF_001527695.2 Protobothrops mucrosquamatus | reverse complement strand
GATATAAAAGTTCAGATGGCCTCCCATAAATTCTTTGTTTTTGATCTCAAAGACTCTAAATATCCAGGAAAAATGATAGTTAAATCCCTCTTTTCCTACTACAAGTATTCTGAATGGAAACCTCTAATATAATAAAAGATTGAAGTAATACCAATCTTTGTAACAGTTTTAATTAAATGATATGATTTCTACTTTCTGGAACCAGTGACTGTTGACTTATATAACTGAATCTGAAAGTTGTTTGACTTTCTTCCAAAGTTATAAGAAATCTTTTGATGAGTTGGAGCTACATTTATCAGATGATCAGTATTGCAGAAACAATGAATTACTCAATTTATTTTTAATACTGTCCCTTTTATATCACCACATTTTTTTACTTTGCAAACCTTACATTTGTCCTCACCACCAACTTGAAAAAGAGCAGGTAGGGTGGACAAAGCTTAAGTGAAAGGCCTTAATTTACTTCACAAAATAAAGAATGGCTGCAGCACCATCTATGCTACTGTTGAACTGGAAATTAATCCATTCAACTTTGCAAAACATCAAACTGGTACAGAATTCTTGTGGGAGGTGACCTCCATTAATTTAGAGTTTAAATTACTGTTGAAAAATATATCAAGCTCCATTTAATATAGATAAAATATATCTGGTCATGAAACAATACAAATATTATTTTTTCTGCCTTGGTTCCAAGACAAAGCAATTCTGTTTGGAATGATACCCTGAAAATGAGATAGATATAAATAAGAGGAAGTATAAATAAACAAATAATGAACATCTGCTAGTTAAATCATTTTGCAGCTGTGGTGATTGAAGCCCACAAGAAATCCACGATACCCTCTCATCCTCTTAGCCACTCTTTTTCTCTGAAATATTGATATTAAGCTTCTTGAAAATATAGTGACCAATTATGCCAAAGGCTGAATTTGTTTCTTCTTGGCATAAACTTTTCCAGAAAATACCCAGTATGGAATTTGTGTTGTGTGCACACATACAATTGTCCACTTTGCTTTTTTTTTTCTACCAACACAAAATTCCTTGAATTTTGCCTAAGGATCAAAAAAGCTATTTTTCCATGGCCATTTTTTAATCAATTTTTTGAGCTGTTACAACAAAATTACGCAACATCAATAATTTATGGTCATCTGTAAAATCTCTCCTTTTGACGTTTGTTTCAGTCTCAATAAATGCTGCATTCAAGCAGACTTTTCTCTTGCCTATTTTTTACTACATTCAGGCAGACTTTTCTCTTGTTTACTTTTCTCTGACCCTGAACTGCCAATAAATGGTTAGGAACTTTAATGAAGCCAGATTTTCTGTTTGTGTATAGCAGAATTCCGAAAACAGCATGGGGCCAGTAACAAAATGCTTTAATCAGAAAATTCCTAGAAATAGATACATACATAATTTGTAGCCTATTCAATTCCAAGGATTTGGTACTGGCAGTAGAGTTACTTTGTGAAGATAAAGGAAGAACTTCTCACAAAGATTTTCAGTAATAGTAAAACTAACTTTTCCTTGTGTTACCTACCCAACTCTACCTGCCATGATAACCTACTCAATTCCTTCTAAACTCTAATGACATCACTGCTTCAATGATCAATCTTCCTGAAAACTTTGAAGATTCTATCAACCAACAAGAAAAAATATGTTTGCTCATCCCTGATTTCTCCATCATGTTACCAGATTCCTGCATGGTGTTATAAAAGTATCATATTCACTATATGTAATGATATTCGAGAGTAACCTTGAGGGGTGTGGAAAAGGGATACCGCCTAAGTAAAAGAAAAGAGATGGGGAGCCCCCGTGGGCTTAATGGTCAGAGGCAGAAATTTAGGAAGGATTCTTTTTAATTGATTAGGTAATTAAAAGTGGCTGTGGGAGTTTTCTACCTTCTGACTTTCAAGATTCTGTTAATGTGATCTTAAATAAAGTAGAATTAGCTCATCTAGTCTTGTTTCCTAGTGCACCTGGAAGAGTTGACACTAACTTACAGTATAAAAACCTGCAAACCTGTCAGGCATGAAAGACCAGGACCAGACATGAAGGTTTAATTAAACTGATTAATTGCTAAAAGCCTATATACAAGAATCTTTTCATCTAACAGACAGCACCTGCTTAGAGTTAAATAAGGATCAAAAGGATTGGACTCAGTTCTCTTGTGGCTATGTAGAGATTCTGGGCTGATCACCCTTTTCACTCCACTCCTAGGTTCTGCCATCTCTTCTCCTACAAGATTACAGGTAGCCCTTGGACGCTTAAATACCCATTTCTTTCAGTAGCTCATATTGTCCCCCCATTAAGAGAACCCCCATTTCCCCATCCATAAGACAACCACCCAATTATTATCAATTATCACTCAATTATCAAATATCATGAATTTGGAGAAGCAGTTTGCTCTAGTGCTTAAGGCACCAGGCTAGAAAGTGGGAAACCATGAGTTGTAGTCCCATCTTAACCATAAAGGTAGCTGGGTGATCTTGGGCCAGTCACT
>NW_015386510.1:0-14385 GCF_001527695.2 Protobothrops mucrosquamatus | reverse complement strand
ATAAAATAAGAGCATGATAAAAATCAGGAGGCTAGGCAGCATGAGACAGAATTGTCACAAGTTTTTCCTGTGCTAAATAGCTGTTTTGTGATAACACAGCCATTTTGTGAAAACAGATATAACACTGCATCAAATTTTCAAATTTGCCATTGTTCATTTCTATTAGAAGCCAAGATATTATAATAATGTTGCTTTTTTTAAAAAAAAAAGAGAGAAAACTCTCTACATATTTACATGATCTTTTTGTTAAAGTGTTTTAAAATCTATTTTATGAGCATTGCAATTGTTTATTTCATTAGATCCCTCATCTGTAATGTACTCATTCACTATATAAATAACCTTATTAAGGCTGCAGATGTTTTTCCTCTGTCATAGCCAAAGCTCACTCATAGCTAGGCTAGAAGTTGTCTTCTGTCTTCAGTTTACTATCTAAAATTTCCTAAAAATTGGTTATTTAGGGCTCAATCCAGCACAAAGTTCATAGAGATTTCAGAGCTGTGTTGCATTTTCTGTTTGCCCATCTTCCACCTACTCTATAAAGCTAAATGTAAAAAAAAGAATATTCCATTAATGATATTGAATGTATTTATACCTACTTTTGTGAATCAATTTAACATATTACATATTTTTATTGAAGCCAGAGGAATTTCTTTATTAGAAGGAAGTTTTAACCCCTGCTTCTGAAATTAAATGTGCATCTGAGATGTATAAATGGTGGAATAGGGAAATAGAGCAGGGTAGGGGTATTCGTAAGAAGCTGGAAATTACAATTAAGTAGGGTACATATTTGGACACAACTGCTTTCTCATGTATAATTAACGGAAGAAGGGGGAATTATTCATTCGCATGGCCCTCACATCTAGGCTGTACTGTGTCTCCTCGGGCCAAATTGATTTCCTTTGCTGCTTGCTTCCCACAGTCTCTTGCAAAGGTTTGTCCATTAGTGACATCCCAAATAAGACCATTAACCAGGTATTTCACTGTGATTTATTCTTAGATAAGCATCTAATCAGCAGGTCAAATGGAACCCCTCAACAAAAGCTGGCTTTTACTTCTCTGACACTGGGGGTTTCCCCAAGCATTTTAATCCTATAGCGTTTAATTTCAAGGCATGATCCAATTCCAGGCATTACTAGGAATATTGCAGGTGTTACCACACTTGATGGGAAGGCAGAGGAAAAGGTATTAAGATTTGTAAATACAAGTTAGATAAGCCTGACTGTAGTTGTCCTGATCCTGCCATCCTTCCTTCATTCTGAATCTGAGTACCTAGAAAAGCAGCTTTGTCAAGAAAGCTGAAATATAACTGACCTACTGACTATGCAGACCAAGCCTCAAGTCAGTAGTACAGAATGTTGGTAATTTCTAATGGAGTTAAAAGCCAAGTCATAGTTGAAGCAAATGAAAAGATTTCAAAGTTTTCAATGCTTTTTATTAGTTTATAAGTTTACAATTTATAAAAAGACTTATGATATGGAGCAAAGAAACAAGAATTTGAAATGCAACTTTGTACAGACGATGAACATGTAATTGCTAAAGTGTATGAAATTTTGTTGAAATTTAAAAAGAACAGGTTGAGGAATGTATGGTAAAGTGGGCTGAGAATTTTGCTTATAATATATAGATGGATCAATGGGAAAATATCTGGTCAAATGTTATGATCATAAAGATATTTTTTTATAAAATTGTCTATCGTTGGTACATTACACCACAGAAATTATCAACATTGTATAAAGGCATTACAAATGTATGTTGGAAATGTGAACCACTTGAAGGAATATTCTACCATGCTTGGTGGAAAGTTAAAATAAAAAAGCTGAACTCAGGCATCTTGGTTTTCTCAATACTTACTTCCAATGAAATATAGATAACACAATATTGTAGTCCTGATGGTTTTAGAACATCTCAATATTTAAGGCAATGAAATATCCTGATCCTATTTTGGGTCTTCAGTAGCAGTTCTAGCACACTTAATCATCAAAGTTAACATCTCATTTTTTTCAGTTTCAATAAAAAAAATCAAGTCTGGTTTCCAGGTAGAAATTAAGTTAGGTAAAGTATTTTCTTTAATCAAAGTAGTTAATTTCTCCATTTCCGCTAACTCCATTAATTTCACCATCCATTCTTCCATTGTGGCTATATATGAGTCCTTCCATCTCTGTGTATACAGAAGCCTTACTCCTGTGCTTTTATATAAAAATAAAATTACATGGTTTTTTAAAAATATATGTTTATCCATCAAGACTAAAAGAAAAACTTCTGGCTTCAGTTGTGTGTTCAGTTTAGAAAATCTCTGAGTTAAAGGATAATGCAAACTTCTAATTTAATATTGTAAAGCTATGAGAAAACTAAGGGCATAATTGTACTAACATCACTTTATTATTTGTTCAGATGGTCAGGCCAATTTCAAAACAGATTAATACTACCACATTGCAAATAAATATCTGAATGAAATTATTGGCACCATAAATGAAGACTAAAATACTTAAAATAGTAGGATTTTGCTTCCAAATTTCAGGTGGATTATAGTATTATAAGGCTTTGCTTCAATTGCAAAATCCATCCTTCAGTGATTCATTTGTATCAAATATCTGGAGGCCGTATCTAAGGAGGCCAAAAATGTCAATACAACAGTAGCAACAACATAATCAAAGCCTTACCTCTTCCATGTGAATCATGGCAAGGCTTCAATTATGCAACCATGGTCACCATCTTGCAAGTTTTTATCCATTTGATAGTTCAGTCCTTTGTTTAGATAGGTAATAAAGAGATCATATAGTCCAGGCCATGATTTTTCATGCCTGGTCTGCACCCATGGTTTACACAGCTTGTTCTCTAAGAGAGCTTAACAATGGTTAAGGCTTTAATTGTTACAAAAATAGCTGAAGATGCTAGTCTTTTCTTCTTTTTTTAACATATAAATCTTGAATACCAAAAAACCATTAAATGTATTAAATAATGTTAGGTTCACACATCATATTAAACACATTAAAAAATTCATGGTTACGAAATAAAACTTGGTTTGACTTTGGTTTACTATGTGCACCTAGGGGGTGTATTTAATTCAAGCTGTCATTTGGATGAGTAAGGATCTGAAGGAAGGTTTTATAGCTCTCTCTCTCTCTCTCTCTGACATTTTCTTTACTGTGACACCCTGATGTACACCATGAGAAACATACACCAATGAAGCCAGAATACCAACTCTCAAAAGCTTAATATTTTCAACTTCTGGTTTTAATTAAGCTCAACAGATGTTTCTCTCTTAAAGGACAGCTTCGAGCATTTATCTTTGCAAAATGATTCCTTTAAAAAAATCATATCAAGAAAAAAGAGAGGGGGGGGATCCCTTCATTATTACTCATGTCTTTTATTTTCTGATACTATGACCCTAGATAGCCTCTTTAACTTCATGGAGGCAAGGCAAACCACAGCCTTTGATCTCCATCCACTCACAGTTCAACTTTCCTTCGTCAACATCTGGCCTTTGTATGCACTCGCTCTTCCTGGCCCATTTCCTATGAAATGCCAGTTTGTTTTGATGATGGACACTTAGCTTCAATTCTTGTATTACTGCAATGTTTGCTGGGTTTGTTCAAATAGATTCAATCTGCTACATGGACATAAAACAGGCACACAACTGGGCAGGACCAATTGTATCATAGATAGAAACTCTGAATCTTCAGCTTTTTGTAACATAACATAGGAAAAAAATTGTATGAAATGCAGATCTTAAATATGTAGGAATTTCCCCAGGGGAGAAAAAAAATGGCAGCTATACTCTTACCTGGCCAAAATCATATTTTTCCAAATCTTCATGACATACTGTTCCCTATTAAGTTTTGTTTTAACTAAATAATGAGATGTATCAGACTTTTCAAAACAAACCAATTTAGCTATAATTCCATCCCATGTTTTGACTGCAAAATGAAAAAACTACAAGAGATAGGAACATGTGAAATATCAGCCTGGCTGAAGAAGTGGGCTATTTACTATAAGCAATGTATCAATATACATTCCTTATAGTAAATAGCCCACTTAAGTCATAATATGCTTTACTTGATTTAAATATTTGTATTATTTAGGTATTAGTATTATGGTTTTCAAACCATGATTTATGATTCAGCTGCTTTCTCAGACCCAGAGGTGGGGGTATCTAATAACTTTGGTTAAATGTCTATGGCTTATTATAATTAACAAACCCAGTCTAAAATTGTGCTGAAATCTACCACAATTTTCAGAAAGTTGTATGTTATATGTTGAGAATTAATGCAAGATGATGGATAGAATAAGGCACATATTCAACTATACTTTAGTTCGGGGAGTGTTAAATGTGAGTAGGCAACATCTTACTGCAAATTTTAGTTGTGTGAAACTTCAATTTACTATCCAATATAACAGGGGTGTCAAATTGCCGGCCCGCAGGCCACTTGCATCATACATAGGCCACGCCCACCCGGCAATGCAAAAAAAGTTACAACACGTCACAACACATCACCTTACACGGCGAGTTTGAAACCCATGCAATAGAAGGAAATATCAGTGTTAGTGAGAAGTGCTAGTCATCATGCAGATGGAATAAATTAGCATGTTATCTCCATCAAGGATATAAACAGAAAATATTTGGTTTTTTTCATCAATTATATGTTTTTCTTTACTTGAAATTATGGTTATGAGAGACAATGTGCTGTAAAAATCAATATGCTATACAAATAGAAAATTGTTACTCTTGCATATTATAATTTACATATTATATCTTTCTTTTAATAACAGATAGCCCACAAATGCTTCCAGAGAAGGCTTTAACTAGCAATGGCCTTGATTGCTTCATTGGCTCTTGTGGAGATCCATCTGGTATCATCAACTAATTTCAGTGTTTGGATATGTTGACAGTTCCAAGATGCAAAGTGTGTCTACTGGCTGGATCAACTGCCCGCCTATTAGATGTTGAAAGTAATTTCAACTCTCTGTTCTCCCATATTATGCGTTATCCTTAACTGGACAGGGCCATATTTTTTTAAAACAGAAGATTCATGGCATTGCATGTGATAACATATCCATGTTTTATGACTTGCCAGATAAATTAACAGAACTAAGTAAAACTAAGATCAAGGTGTTATACAATTAGTACAGTTCTCCCATGATCTTTCAAAGATTTTGTGGAACAAATTTTTTTTTTTGGGGGGGGGGGGAGAGCATGCTGCCCATGTTACTGGACATTTCTTGATGCACGTATTCTTAAGAGAGTGGAGCAACACAATATTTTTTAATGCCAAAACCCTGAAAGTAAACTGATTGCCATTATAATAGTAGCTGAAACTGATTTTTGTATATAAAATAAATGCCATATACAGAGAATTAGTTTAGCTTGCATTATCTAGTGGAGGCAGGATTATAGTCTTAAATCCTATGAATATAATACTGTTTTTGTTTCAGTAATCCAGAATTTTCTCCTTGCTGTAAAATTATTACAAAATGACAAGTTCAATCTCCCCCTATAGATCAGCTATTTTGGTGTATAAGTCATTTATAAAAATGATCTATTTTTTCCAAGCTTATAAAAATAGCGTCACTGGTTTCTTTGTGAATCTGGTTTCTTAATAAACAAATTTCAACTGCAGCTCTGCATTGCATCTTTCAAATTCACATTTGACATTTATGTCAAACTTAACAAACAACAGAAAGAGAAGCAAAGAGCAAGCCAACATCTTCGATGGATTGGTGGAGAAAGGCAATAAGGAAGGAAGTAACGAGAAAATAAAAGAGTGACCATTTAGTAAGTTTGGAGAATATCTGAGATCAAACTTGTATGTAGATTTGTTGGTCATACTTTTGCTTTATAGTTGATGTGCTGTAATTAAAAACAGGCTGATACTCAGAGCTGCAAAGTAAGTTTCTTTTATTAAACATAGCAATAGCTCTATAAATGGAAGTTCATAGTGTGCTCTAGCAAATCAAGTCAGTTTCTATGATTTTTTTGAGAACACTGATATGACAGGCAGAAGAATAGTAGGTAAACAATTAAAGATCTGAATACCCATCAAGTAATTTTGTGCCTGAGTTTGGCACAAAATTGACTGGGTGATTTTGGGCCAGCTACTCTCTCTCAGCCCTAGGAAGCAAGCAGTGGAAAACCACTTCTGAAAATTCTTGTCAAGAAAACTGCAAAGATTATCTATGCAGAAATAAGGAGTCAAAAAGCTGGACTTACGGTTTGCCGCCGTGGCCACCGCAGCCACTGGAAGGCAAGCTCTGTCTTCCATGTCTGATTTCTCACCACTGGGGGACCCTGGAAAGGGTTGAAAGTCACCCTGCAGGGGCGACGAGCAAGGAGGGGACCCCTGCTTGATCTTGGGAGGGCGGTAGCCCTTCTGCTTGATTCGGGGCAGCCCTCCAAACCGGCACATGAAAGACCAGCTATAGAAATATGACCCGTCACTAGGCTGCAGACAGCCGAAGTCAAACTTACCACCAGGCACCTATAAAGCAACACGGATGAGACTGGGTGAGATCTGAACCTCTCTTCAATCCTAACTATTTTTTCCACCTGTATAAGCTGCCCAAAGTATTTTCCCCCCTGTGGAGAGACGGAAGGGAAATTCCATCCCACCCTCTAAAAACAGTGGCAACTGACTATCCAGGGGAGTTTAAAATGCTGAAATAATAACCTGATTCTAACTGGATTTTTATCTTTCTAAAATTTGAAGACTAAAAGATTTCTTATTCTTATTGAAGATTTGGGTTCTTACTTACAAAAAAGAAGTAAAATTGGAAAAAGGATTATAAAAAATTTGGACTTAAAAAAAATCTTAAACGGCATGGGTGACATCTTGTGGCTAAACCTGAGATTACAACTTGTTATTGTCTAAAAGAGACTTGGCTTGAAGCACAGACTATAGATAAGACTTTTGCAACCTTGGCAGATATCAACTGTGAGAAGCCCAGCTGTGTTCTATACTCAGTGGCAGAATTATTTTCATTCTCTGATTGTAAAGCTTTTAATTTAATACATCACTAAGAGAACATGGATGAAAATCAGGAACAGATTTTCTTTATGTTGAAAGCAATTTATGAAACTATTCTGATAACTACTGATTAAATAAGAAGATACAGAAAAGAACAAGATGTCAGCCTAGATATACAAACCCAAACTTTGATTACAACTAAAGAATCAACTACATGGAATATAATAGAAGAAGTGGAACAATCAAATACTATGATAGAAGATTCAATTGATCAACAAACACAGTTAACAGAAAACCCAGGAAAGGGACTGACAACACTGAAAGTGGGAAAGACTTTCTATATAAACCAGAAGAAACCTGAGGATCAAGAAGAAGAACAGATCAAAGGGAAGATAAACATTTCAGGACAAGTATGTCGAGATGGAAAAATAGAGAGACGATTTGTTAGTTCTTCCAAAAAAATGGCGATTGGATGGCCTTTTTTATTTCAAACAATATATATAATAACAGAGGGAGATCTATTTGATGATTTAAAAGCATAGATATAGAAGGCGAGTTGGCAAAGAAAGAAAGCTAGAATAAGGCTGAAAAAAATGGGGTTTTGACTGATTAGTGAGGATTAAAATAGAATATACTCAAATAAACAATTTGTGTACTTTGAATACTAGATTTTGTCATGAAATTTGGTCATTTAAAACTTGGAAGTATAAATATTAAAAGTTAAATTTGAATATTGATTTGTTTATAAAGGTTGAATGTAAAAGTAATTAAGATATATATAAGCTAAAAATCTATTGATAAATGTAATAAACATGTTTTTACTTAGCTGATATAATAAGAACTGTACTAGCTTAAATATGAG
This sequence comes from Protobothrops mucrosquamatus, assembly GCF_001527695.2. Classification (NCBI taxonomy): domain Eukaryota; kingdom Metazoa; phylum Chordata; class Lepidosauria; order Squamata; family Viperidae; genus Protobothrops; species Protobothrops mucrosquamatus. Next base: position 6,561 of record NW_015386510.1, on the reverse strand, counting down.
ATAGCAGACATTAAGAGAAAAAGAGAGGAAATATTTGATGTTGAAACAAGAGAAATTTTGGTTACTAAATTTAAGACATTTGGAAATTAATAGAAAATAAGTTATATTGTATTATTAATTAGATAATGTAAGATGGTGAAAAATAGAATATATTCAAATAGATAATATGTGTATCCTGAATATTAGATTTTGTGACAAATAGTGATAAAGGGAACTTTGGTTACTTAAAACTTGGAAATTATAAATATTAAATGTTAAATTTAAATATTAATGGGAAACTAAAAATTGGGAAAAACTAATTAGGGCATTGATTGTCTATAAAGACTGAATGTTAAAATAATCTGGATATATATATAAGCTAAAAATTATTGATAAATGTAAGAATGTTATTTTTATTAATTGATATAATAAGAATTGTATTAGTTTAAACATGAGACAGCAAATACTAAGGGGAAAAGAGAGGAAATATTTAAGGTGGTAGTTTGAGACTGGTACTAAAATATACTTGTATGTCATTGAATTATCGATTAACTCAGCCGCCACGTAGTTTTGAAGGCACAAAACTTGAAGGCACAAAAATAGAAAAGAAAACTATCTGAGCTAAATATATTAGCAATCAATAATGAAATATGTGATCTTCCATGTGAGTAATGCCTTGTTGTCCTCTATGGATATGGACAAATCTTGTGCATGGATATGTCCCAGTATTTTGATTAACTGGCTGCTTTGGTTAGATTCATCGTGAAAAAAAATTATGCAAACATATGTCACAAGTTAGTTGGAATGCCACTCCCCAAAGATTTCATTCTGGCTTACTCTTCAGAGTCTCTGTTGGTTCTCTCTGGCACCTTGAAGGAGATGCTTTTTCCTATCAATGTTTTTGCCCTTTACAGAAGAAGATCTACACTTCACTTGCTGTCTCTCAATGCTGGTGGCTATTTATCTCTCCTTGCATTTTCACCATGTAAAGGGTGTTTCCCACTGCCATCACTTGGAGGAGCTAATGTCTGCAGCTGTCCAACCCTGTTAAATATTTGAAATAATCCTTTAGAGCAGGCGTGTCAAACTGCTGGCCCACGGGCCAGATGCATCACGCCAAAACCGCACCCACCCCATTGCCGCCAATGGGGGAAAAGTCCCGATATGTTGTGCAACGTCACATGACGTCGCGAGTTTGACATGCCTGCTTTAGAGAGACAATGAAGTTTGAATGCATATTAGCATACATATTTCATATAATGTTGTAGGGCTGGCTATTGGGGCACATGAATTCTTCACTTACAAAGTATGGCTAAATGTAACAAGAGTATATAAAAAAAACCTTGAGGAAAGTAATAGACTTGATGACCTCAATGGTGGCTACAGAATAAATGCTGTAGCATCAATTATTATCAAGTGTGAATCCAACCTTTGGCTTTCTTTGGTATGTCAAGGAAATGTACTAGCAAACATATCTATATTATTTTATTATACGTTTCCAAAAGCAAAAAGCAGTTAATACAGAATGTAGAATCAGAATGTATAATGTAGAATCATAAAGGAGAAAGAGTTCTCAAAGCCATCTGTCCAACTTCCTGCCATTCTAACTACTGTACATGCTATTTTAGCAAAATTCACAAGAGCTTCATAATTCAAATACAAGTACAAGACTCCATTTTAATCTGATAATCTGAGAACTAAAGTATGCCAAAAAGAAACTTCCAGGACTTTCATAATTAAATGGTAATTTGAACCCATCTTCCTCTGGTTCCTGTGCAAATACAAAAAACATTATTGGCAATAATGGCGAATATCTGTAGCTCGAGCATAGGATGAGGGTGAATGTTCCTTCTCCGACTTCCTGGATTGATTTCTGAGCGTTTCATTACCAGGCTAGGTATGATCTTCAGCAGAAGTCTCATGTTTATAAGGGCAACAAGTGTGGGTATGTCAAGTGAAGGTCTGTGATGGGTCTTGTGATGGGTCAGATGTGAGTCATCAGTGAGTCTTGTGATTGGTCTTGTTATTGGTCTTGTAATTGATCTTGTGATGGGGAGGTTACATAAGGTTATTGGGAGGTGAATTGCTGGTGGGAGGGGGGCTTGCATGGGTTGGTTGAGAGTCGGTGCTGCTTCGCAAGCAACCTCCGCACTGCACACAAAAGAAGTTGTGTCCAGACCCTCTTCAGAAAGGCCAGGACACACTGCAGCACCACAACACTAAGAAAAGCAGAAGACAAATGGCTGCTCGACATCTTTCTCCATAACGGCTATCCCAAAAACTTCATATTCCGACACATAGGACCCAAACCACACTACACAGCCAACAACCATGCAAAAACTAGCCCTATCATACACAAAAGGGGTGTCAGAAATGATAGTCAGAATTCTCCAACCCCTAGGAATAACAATAGCACAAACCCACAGCCACACTCCACCAGGAATTATCCAGAACCAAAGATGCTGAAAGAAACAATGTAATCTACAAAATCAACTATAACCATTGCAACTAATTCTACGTGGGACAATTATCACATCAGTTAAAAAACAGGATCCACGAACACCGGCTGGCAGTCAAATGCCATGTACCCAAATCCTTAATCTCTACCCACACCAACACCAAAGAGCACCAGTTTGATTGGAGCAACAACAAAAAATCCTCAGCCACGCTACCACATGTCATACTTGTGAGTTCATTGAAGCCTGGCACTCCACAAGCAATTCAATCAACAGACACATTGGTCTACAACCAGTTTATGAACCCCTCAGAATCCAAATCAACCACACAGCTAATGAGAGACAGCAACAACTCTCAACCAACCCAGACAAGCCCTCCCTCCCACCAGCAGTTCACCTCCCAATGACCCTGACCTGATGTCACCTCCCCATCACAAGACCCATCACAAGACTCACTGATGACTCACACCTGACCAATCACAAGACCCATCACAGACCCTCACACCCACATTTGAAGCCCTTATAAACAGAAAAACATTGACATCCCCTAAACTCTGCGGAAGCTGTTACCTAGCCTGGTAATAAAATGTTAAGAAACCAACCCACAAGCTCAGAGAATGAACCTTCACCCTCAAAAAACATTATATTTGTGCAGGTCAAGAAAAATGTGATTGAGAGAAATCTGTCAGGAAATCTATCAAGGAATCGTCCCATTTGGGCTGTGGCAGATCTGAAAAATGCAACTGGATAAAAAACATTATTGAAAAATACAAGTGTAAGGACAAAGATGGAACATGGGTGGGCTGGATGAAGAATCCATATGAGATTTGGAAAATGTTTAATACTAATTTTAAAAGAAGTTGGAGGTTAGGAAATAAAAAGGTATGAGCATTCCTTCCTGAAGCCTTGGGAATCAGAACCTGTGACTCTGACAGAACCATTAAAGGAGATTGAAAGTCTCACAACCCACACAAAAAATAAGGCTACCTCCTACACATAGTTTTTGTGACTGAGCATGACAATCCAATCAATTGGTTCTGCTTTCTGCTAATCTGCAGACTGCAATCTGTGTCAAGATCAGGGCTTTTTTTCAGCCGGAACGCGGCGGAACCGCGTTCCGGCACCTTTTTCCGGGCCGGCCGCACCGGAAATAGCCCCTCCCACACCGGAAATAGCCCCTCCCAAATTTTACTTGCATTCCTGTTCTCTAAAGGGGCGGTCCTAGGGTTTGATGAGGGCGTGGCCAGGTTTGAGTTCCGCCACCTTTTCTCCGAGAAAAAAAGCCCTGGTCAAGATATACCTATTATTCCCAAGGAATTTGAATGTCTGTAGAATTTAGGATTATTTTATCCAAATCAATCCTGGAACTATAATGAATATCATATTTAAGTTGTTAATCGGGGGGGGGAAGCTTTATTCTACTAGGGGTTGCTTGGTTCATTGGGAATATCCATTCACCAACACTCATTCTAGGTTTAAAATAAAGTCCAGTTTTTGAAGTCATAATGGATGTATATTCTGTATATATGCAGATTCTTGAACTTATAATAATTTTGCAGAGCCTTAAAAGTTATAATAATTAGGGCAAGCCTTAAAGCATGGGTTTACAATCTTAAAATGCATCCCTTCTTCTATACTGCCACAAATTTGGGTAACTTTAAGTAAACTCAGTAGTTTGGATAAAATGGAAGAAGACTGATGGAGAGAAATCAAACTATAGAAAAATGAGGATCATTTAACACAGTGTGGGAGGCATCATGGTACAGACCCTAGTTTTTGTCTTCAGGAATTGCCAATCTCCAGTTGTTTCTGCTCACACAGTGTGATCAGGCAGGGTGGGCACAGTCCAGGTCCCATCATTCCAGCAGTGCAATATTATGAAACCTACAAAGCTGGTCCTATACTGCTGCGCATATTTATATTGTGTAGAAAGCGATATTATCCTTGTATTTACTTGCATTTCAATATCTTAGAAAGGGAAAGCAAGTTCAACTTCATCAGTAGTAGCTTCTTCTCCAGTAGCATATTGAACTGTGGCCATTTGAAGCTTCAATAGTACTGCCCTTCTCTCATCCCATTTCTTCTTTAATAACCTCTGAAGTCATTGGCAGCTGCACATTACTTTTGGCTACCCTTTCTTTGATTACCATGGACTGTCTGGCTACTGTGCTTTTTGATCTACAGCTATGTACAGAAGCCAACAATCACGCCTAAGAGACTTCTATTACCAGACAATGTTAAAATAAATGACAGAGATTTCTTGGGCCACTTCTAGTAGGATGACCTATAATATACACGTCTTAAGGCCAACAGAGTTCATTTCTTTCATAAATTTAAAATAGTAAAACATAACATTAAACAAAAATCCTGGCATGCAAAGAGCAAACTATATGACAATCAACAATAAAGAAACCTTTGGTGGAATATACTTAGCATCTTTGCGTTTGGTAATGCAGTTATACAAAATGTTGCCAAATCCATTAAAACAGTGCTTGTCAATTATGTTATTCTGTCCTGAGAACCACCACTGGAGCAATCAGCCAATCATAACAGAGGACTTGCTGGTTTTATTTCAAAGCTATTAAAAAATCAGCTTTCACTCCATGCATAGATATTATATGAAATAGATTTTCCCATCTGCTGCCTTTTGGGTGTGCTGGCTATGCTGTCTACATATTGTCCTTCTTTGACCATAAAAATCCACCATTTCAGTAGGACACCAAATTGGAGACAGTTAGCTGGCCACATTTTTAAACACAAGTAAGCTAGGAATCTTATTATAAGAATAAAATAGATCAAGTTATACTCTTGATCATACTTCAAATTATTTTTATTCATGGGAGATGAGTATATCCATAGAACTTCAAACAAAAATTCTTAGAATTTAGAAAGTAAGTTCCAAATTGTGGGTGTACAGTTCAAAATCATATGTTTGAACTATTCTCCAAAGTGGAATTGAATGATGTTAAATTAAGACTGAATGATAGTAAGTCAAGCATATCTTATGCAGTATCATTATTTTACACTTTCAGTATGATAAAATTGGGAGACAACCCTTGAACATTTTCTGAAGTGTCCAATAAAATGATTATTGCATCAAAATGATTTTGTTATCGTTCTTCAATTAGTCTCTTCACAATAGTGGAGAATATATGTATCTTGAAGTTGAATTATTGACTTTCCAGTGTTCTCTGAGTTTCTTTTCTCTGACAGACATTTCATTACTAGGATAGTAATGCCTGTTCATTGATTAATAGGTACTTGATAAGGAAGGATGTAATAAGGGCTGTTTGCCCCTTTCCTAGACCTTTGGAAGTTTCCTTTGGAATGGCTTGTGGATGAAGCTTATCTCAATGTATCGGTTAATAGCTAATTTGGCTAAATACCAGAGCTCTAGGAATTTTCTGTATTCAGATATCGCCTGGTCTAAAATGAAATGAAATAAACATTTTCTCAAATGAAATTGTGTTTGGACTTATCAGTATGTTCTGAAATTAAGCAGTTTTCATCATGTCTTCTGACCTATATCAATTGGCAATCAGAAGACATGATGAAAATCCTAAGCAATGGCAATGAAATGTGTATTAAAACCCCACAATTAATATTTTGTTATAACCATAAGAAACATATTTTAAGACTCTTACCCATTAATTCAATTTCCAAATTTTTTGCAAATAAAGGTAAATCATCAGGTAACGACCATTCATTCAGCAACTGTTTGAAGTTATGACAGCACTGAATAAGTAGTACTCACAATTGTTCTTCGAAGTCTTGTCTGTTGCAGCACTCCAGCAGCAAGCTGATTGCGATTCATGGATTTGGCAACAATTCACATTTATGACAGTTGCAGTATCCCACAGTCACCCAAGTGACATTTTCAATCTTCCTTTGTAATCTTCCTTGCTGGCTTGCCACAAGCAAACCCAATGGGCAAGCCAGCAGGTAAATTTGCAAGTCATTCCTATAAGTCACTCCCACCACCTTTTCTCCCAAGGAGCCTGCTATGCAGTATGAGATCCCATAGCAACCCCCACCTGCACTCCATAGCACACATATGCATGCCCAACCGTGCTTGTGCAGTGCCAGAGCACCCCATCCCCAGCCTGGCTGTGGTTCACACAATGCC
>NW_015386509.1:550858-552961 GCF_001527695.2 Protobothrops mucrosquamatus | reverse complement strand
TGTGGCCATTTTTTGCTCAGCAGTATGAGAATGCAATAATTAATATTATAAGATATGAGTAAGCTATTTTAACTTTTGTGGGAAGAAAAATCAGGTCCAGTTCCAATCTGAGAAACAAAATGCTGAAAACAAAATGGAGACTGCAGGAAAGAAGGTTTCTGTTTATTTGGTAGCCAGAAACTAAAATGGCAACAGCATGTTTCTGGGGTGGCTGACAAATTAGCTTGGTGAGCGCAAGGATTTTTATACATATTACAGTATTTTGTAAGTTTAAGGTTTGCTTTGTGTGCTTTTGTTATTTGTTTAGTTTTATTTGCCTTGTAAAGACTCATGATTGATTTTAAGTTTCAGCTTCCTCTGGTCCTTATCCTGTCAAGCAGCTATGATTGGGTTTACCCTGTTATCTATACTCTGTCTATTACCTTTAGCCAGGGCTTTTCAACCTTTTCACCCATTTTACCACTTTTAGGATATGGCAATATCCAAGTACCACCAGTCGCCTAGCAAGGTGTCAAAAACTTGATGCCCCCCCCCAAAAGGAAAAAAGTGATAAAGTACAGGTAGTCCTCGACTTACAACAGTTCGCTTAGTGACTATTCGAAGTTACAATGGCACTGAAAAAAGTGCCCCCCAAGCCACAGCCGAGCAAGACACCTGCCTGCCCACCCGGTGACGCTCTTCCTCCTGTCCAAGGTTTTCATTGTTGTGAGCATTTCTGTTGAGGATTGGTAGTGGGGGTGGGGTGGGGGTGTTTGGTTTTTATTCCCCCCATCTGCTGGGTGGTTGCAGCAGGTTTTGGTCACTTCACCTGACCCTGGGACACTGTGACCATCATAAATATGAATCAGTTGCCAAGCATCTGAATGTAAATCACAAGACCCTGGAGATGCTACAACATTCCAGCTGATCGGTGCTTCTTCTGGGCTCAGCAGAAGCACCAGGATCACCGCTGAGCTCCAGCTGGAGCCTGGCGCTGATCCTGGCACTTCCACTGAACCCTGCAGCCCCGAAGAAGCACTGATCCTGGCGCTTCCGCTGAGCCCTGACAGCCCTGCAGCTCCAGCCATCTCTCGCTCAGGCTTGTGCGGTGCTGCCACCAGTTCAGCTCATTCCCCTCCCCCGCTACCACTTTTCTAGGATGGTCGCATACCACCTGCCAGGTGTCAATGTTCCACAGGTGGTACCCATACTACTGGTTGAAAAGCCCTGTCCTAGAGTTATTATATGCACAGAGAAGAAGATGTAATTACAATATATGTTAGAAAGACCTTGAGAGATAAGGCAAAGAAAGACTACCCAGGGAATGGTCAGATAAAAGAGGGCATAGTCTGCATAATGAGTGGAGGAGAAAGCGATTGAGAAGGAACCCTCTCTAGCTTCTCAGCCTGTAAAGGAGATGGTGGGAGCTTTGTACTTTCAGACTTGCAGGATTCTGATAATGTAGCCTCACAGTAAAGTAGAGCTAGCTTATCTGATTATGACTCCTGTCTGGTGAATCTGAGATGGCTGACAAAATTGGGTCTTATATGTCTGATAGAAAGTATCTGTTCTCCTAGAACAGGGGTTTTCAAACTTGGCCCTTTAATGACTTGTGGACTTCAACTCCCAGAATTCCTCAGCCAGGCACGCTGGCTGAGGAATTCTGGGACTTGAAATCCACAAATCATAAAAGGGCCAAGTTTGAAAGATCCCTGTCCTAGAACATCACAAATAGTTTAATTAGATGGAATCCATAGATGTATTAATTTTAAGCTAACCTGAGTTGGATACAAACTTTTAACAATAAAGAGACACCAGAGATATGAACTATAGAATGTTGGTGTTCCCATCCAATCGGATCCCACCATTCCTCTCTCTTGGGGTGTTTTTTTTTTTGTTGTTGTTGTTGCCATGGCACCCTCCATTGATTCTATAGTGACAGTTAAGATAACAGGAAAATAATACTGGATAGTACTTATAATCTAGATTGGGTTAGGCTTCAACTGTCATTCCCAAATGGATGCCCTACAAAACTGCTAAGATTATAGCTCTCAAGGTTTTTAGTTGGCATATTAAGAATGGAAAATTAGATTTAGATGCTCCAATGAGATAGCTCAATAGGTC
>NW_015386509.1:546155-548095 GCF_001527695.2 Protobothrops mucrosquamatus | reverse complement strand
ACACACACTCACAAAGCACAAGACTTGCCAGAGCCTTGTCCTTCCCCCCCCCCAAATACTCCAGCACTTTTCTGACAAATTATTACAGCTCCCCATCTTCTTCAGGCTCTTCCCCCACCACCACCTATGCAAAGTAGGCAGGGGACGCCTGCCTGTTTATCCTGGCCCCGGCAATCTTGCTCACTCCTTTCTGTGAGTTGGGAAGGAGTCTGTGATTCACACACATGCACGCACACACGCGCACACACACACCCTCACCCACAAAGCACAAGGTCTCAAATACCTACCTGCGAGTGGATAGATCTGTTCCCTTCAGGCTTGCACTTACTTCTGAAGTAAGAAGAGGGGGGAAGGGCAACACGGATCCTGCACAAGGAGTCCCTGGGGAGGGTGGGACCTCACTTTGCGCCTGTGTGCCCTCTTTGCGTGCCCTCAGTAGGGTTCCTGCAGGCCGTCGCCAAGCAGCTTGTTTTCAATTTCAACAAGCAAGTGAGCTGTGAAGGAGAGGGGGAGGAAGGCAATGCCCAGGGGGGGCAGCGGTGGGGGGGAGGAAGGTGACACCGTGTACCACCAGCCAGGTGGTCGCGTACCACTAGTGGTCTGCGTACCACCGGTTGAAAAGCCCCGCTCTAAGATGCTTAAGGAGTGGCATTAAGAATAGAATGGAGCAAACCAGAATAAAGGGAGGCAATACTAAGATCCACATACAAGAGGAAGTGACACATTCACAGGTCTCATGGGACTTCATCACCCTAGAGGGAATATATTGGAGGAGCTGCTAAGAGAAGCCTAGGCAGCTACATAAGGATCTTAAGAGAAACTTCAGTCTTCAATTGAGGATGCCAATCATAATAGTGAACACACACACCCTCCGCAAGGTAGCTGAAACCAAAGCAAGATGCAATCTCCTGTAGGTCCTTCATTAAGCTTAAAAACAGGAAAAGTGTTGTACAGCTTCTTGCTTTATTTTGGTATGCATCAGTCACAATGATCGTATTTTTATGATTCTGATCATCTTTTCCAGGAAGGAACACCAAAGAAACTAAGGAGATGGCAAAGTCAAGAAGATTAATGGTGGAACAAACAAACATTTCTCAGAATCTTTCAGAATGCAAGATTGTAGATGACAGGAAATCATCAAGCAATTCCTTCCTACTCAGTTCAGAAATTCAAAAGGGACTTCCTCAGCAACAAAGGTCAACTCACACCAGCCCAAACCAGGAGCAGAAAAGACGGGCTAGAAAGAAAAGTTCTCTGGAGGACTTGCTGAGTGGAATGGCCCTTTGCAGAATGTAGCCCTCTGATCCCCAAGGACTGAAAAAGGCTGATGTTCGGAGAACAGAATTAGGTAAAGCTAGCCAATGGAGGTGGTGTGGAAATCCATGAATCGAAGCCAGAGCATAATTGTGAATGGATGGAATGTGAATGAGAGTGCAGATGGGAGATGTGGAACATCCAGGAATGGATAAAGCCCGCAGTGTGCTTGTGTGTATGTGTGTGAGTTGTCAAATGTGTGCGTGGTGCAAGAGAGAACCTGGTGTTGGCTTCGTCCAATGTGACGGCAGCATGGATGAATAAGGCCTGGGCCCAGACTTGTGGGGTATTGTGGTTCCACGAATGAACTCAGCATACTTATGAGACGGAATGAAAGGAAACCGGTGGATATTCATCGGACGAAGTCAGGGGAATTTGGCAGGGGTCGCAGAGGTCCAGTATTCCTGACTGAGGTTGGTGGATGTATAAAACCAATAGTATAAAACCATTGGAATAACTGAGTTGGAAGGGATTTTGTAGATCATCTAGTCTAATCCCCGCCAAAGCATGAGACCCTACACCATTTCTGACAGATGGCAGTCCAGTCTCTTCTTGAAAGCTTCCACTGATGAAGCTCCCACAACTTCTGAAGGCAACCTGTTCCATTAGTTGATTGTTCTCACTGT
>NW_015386509.1:541161-542193 GCF_001527695.2 Protobothrops mucrosquamatus | reverse complement strand
AAAACCCTTTTCCTCTTCAATTGTGCCGGTTTCCTTCCCCACTGATTCCGTTTGCTTAGCTGATTTCTGATTTCTGGGAAGCCTGAAAGCACCACAATGGATCAGCCTTGCAATTTTCAGATGTTAGCCTCCATTTAGTGACATCTGAGCGATGTTCCCCAGCCCATTCTTACCTCCTTAGAAAGTCTGGGGCCTGCGGTGATCTCATAAGGTTGCGGTTTGCTCTTGGGGACAGGATTAGGACAAGCTTGAAGTTTGTTCTTGGGGACGGAATTAGGACAAAGGAAACTGGACCTTTGTGAGAGGATTTCCTCGGAAGGGGAAGGGAAAGGGACTACTCCTTCTAAGATGGGGATATTTGGCCAATCCCCCAGAGGAAGCGGACCCTACTCCAAATATACTCCATAGGCTCATGAGGACATTTCTGCAAGGCTCACCTAGCAAATTTCATCCAGTGAGGGATTGCCCGAGTGCATGCCTTTTCTTTCGCTTCTTTCTACTATTTTGTCCTCCATCTTTCACTCTAAGGGTAATCCGCCACCTAAAGCCCAGGCCTGCAGAGTAAAACCTACCCAGAAGGCCCCTGGAATCCTTTTCCGGTACCATCCCCAATCGGTACCTTTTCCGGTACCACCCCCTAGGCCGAACACGGAACATCTTTGGAAAAGAGAAACAGAGCCTGGTGCTTAGACTTATCTGCTAATTAAGCCAAACTCCATGGACAGACCCGTCTCTTTTCCCCTTCACGGCATGATTGTTTTTCTTCGGGCCACAGTCAGGGCCACTGACAGCTCACAGAATTAAAGGCCGACTTTACATGCAGTGCTAGCCACACAAGTCTTGGTACCATCTCCATCATTAATGTCCTTTCTTTGCAGAGACTACGTTCGGATACTGCCAGTTTTTTCAGAAGGGAACTACCTCTACAACTAAAGTCAATCCAGAGGAGCCCAAAGCTGGAGCCGAGGAGACGGGCTAAAAAGGCAAGGACTTGCTGAGTGGGATGGCTCTTTTGCAGCATGTAGCCCTCTG
>NW_015386509.1:535253-537601 GCF_001527695.2 Protobothrops mucrosquamatus | reverse complement strand
ACAAGTCTTGGTACCATCTCCATCATTAATGTCCTTTCTTTGCAGAGACTACGTTCGGATACTGCCAGTTTTTTCAGAAGGGAACTACCTCTACAACTAAAGTCAATCCAGAGGAGCCCAAAGCTGGAGCCGAGGAGACGGGCTAAAAAGGCAAGGACTTGCTGAGTGGGATGGCTCTTTTGCAGCATGTAGCCCTCTGATCCCCATGGACTGAATCAAGCTTATGTCCGGAAGACAGAATTAGCTAAAGCTGGCCAATGGAGGCCGTGTGGAAATCCATGAATGGAAGCCGGGGCATAATTGTGAATGGATGGAGTGTGACTGAGAGTGTGGATGGGCGGTGTGGAACATCCAAGAGTGGATGGAGCCCGCAGTGTGCTTGTGTGTATGTGTGTGAGTTGTCAAATGTGTACGTGGTGCAAGAGAGAACCTGGTGTCGGCTTAGCCCAATGCGATGGCAGCGTGGATGAATAAGGCCTGGGCCCAGCATAGTTGGGTCTTGTGGTGCCGCGAATGAACTCAGCATCCTTATGAGACGGAATGAAAGGAAACTGGTGGACATTCATTGGAGAAAGTCAGGGGAATTTGGCAGGGGTCGAAGAGGTGCAATGTTGCCGACTTAGCCTGGTGGATGTCTTTCAGAGATGGAGATGGTAGATAAAAGGGAGGGGTCTTTTCTAGGTTGAAGCCCTCTCATCTCTTGCACTGAAGCCGGCTGATGCCTGGAAGACGGACCAAGTGAAAATGGATGTAGGAAGCTGTGTGGAAATCCATGAACGGAAGCCGGGGCGTGATTCTGAATGGATGGAGTGTGATTGAGAGTGCGAATGGGCGTTGTGGACTATCCCAGAGTGGATATAGCCCGCAGTGTGCGTGTGTGTATGTGTGTGAGTTGTCGAATGTGTACGTGGTGCAAGAGAGAACCTGGTGTCGGCTTAGTCCGATGCGACGGCAGCGTGGATGAATAAGGCCTGATCCCAGCATTGTGGGGTCTTGTGGTGCCGCGAATGAACTCAGCATCCTTATGAGACGGAATGAAAGGAAACTGGTGTATATTCATTGGACGAAGTCAGGGGAATTTGGCAGGGGTCGCAGAGGTCCAGTATTCCTGACTGAGGTTGGTGGATGTATAAAACCAATAGTATAAAACCATTGGAATAACTGAGTTGGAATGGATTTTGTAGGTCATCTAGTCTAACCGCCGCCCAAGCATGAGACCCTACACCTTTTCTGACAGATGGCAGTCCAGTCTCTTCTTGAAAGCTTCCACTGATGAAGCTCCCACAACTTCTGAAGGCAACCTTTTCCATTGGTTGATTGTTCTCACTGTCAGAACATTTCTCCTTATTTCTAGGTTAAATCTCTCCTTGATCAGTTTCCATCCGTTATTGCTTATCTGGCCTTCAGGTGCTTTGGAAAATAGGTTGATCCCCTCCTCTCTGTGACAGCCCCTGAAATGTTGGAACACTGCTATTGACACTGCTTGTGACAAGCAAAGTTAGTGGGGAAACCAGATTCACTGAATAACCATGTTACTAATTTAATCTCTCTCCTTCTTTCTTTCTCTCTCTCCCTCTCTTTCTTTTTCTCTCCCTTTCTCTTCCTTCTCTCCCTTTCTTTCTCCCTCCCTGTCTCTTTCTCTCTCCCTTTCTCTCCGTCTCCCTTTCTTTTTCTCTCTCCCTCTCTCTCTCTCTCTCCCTCCTTCTCTCCCTCTGTCTTCCTCTTTCTCTCTCCCTCTTTTCCCTCTCTTCTTTCTCTTCTCTCCCTCTCTCTTTCTCTCTCTCCCTCTCCCTCTCTCTATTTCTCTTTCCATCTTTCTCTCTCTCTCTCTATTTCTCTCTCCCTCTCAAAGATCCTTAAAATCCTTAAAAGTTATGCTTGGGTGGAAGACTTTTTCTTTTACAAATGGGGCGGGTGGACCCGACATTCGTGGGCAGGCAGGACAGTACTACTTGTTGTGTTCTTTGTATTCCCCCCCCTTAATCCCCTATGCATATCCTGATCACCCATTAAGGGTGATTGCCTTTCACCATTGATCGCCCATTAAGGGTGATTGCCCTTCACCATTGATCGCCCATTAAGGGTGATTGCCCTTCTCCATCAGCTGGACAAGGACATACAGGAGTGGGTAGCCACCTGCGAGCCTTGTCAGGAATCCCGCTCAGCCCCACCGAAAGCAACCCCATTGGAGTGGGAGATCCCACGAGCACCGTGGTCCCGTCTCCATGTTGACTTTGCGGGCCCCGTGGAGGGCCGATCCTATTTAATAACGGTGGATGCCTACTCGAAGTGGTTGGAGGTGATCCCCATGCCGTCCACCACAACGAGTGCTACCATCAAGGCCCTGG
>NW_015386509.1:526329-534457 GCF_001527695.2 Protobothrops mucrosquamatus | reverse complement strand
TCTGCATACAGTTTCATGCCCGTTGCTGGTTGGCTAACTAGCAACAGGGTCTTGCCAGCCAATGGAATTGTGTGATTACAAGCCAGGGGAATCCCATAAAAGAGGGCTCCCCTGGCCCAGAGAGCCAGTCCGGATTTACTTTATGCCTTGCCAATAAACCAAGAGCTGACTGTCACTTGACTCGTGTCTTACTGCCTGCACGATCTAACACTACTCTTATCAATTGGTGCAAAAAACAAAAACAAAACCTAAACCATCTATCAGAATAAAATCTTATGATTCCCTTATTTTTTTAAAAAATATCTAGTAATAATAATTCATTTTTTAAAAAAACCAGGAAATTAAACAAATATTCAATTTTGCTTCTTACTGTTATAGGAAAAAAGTATTTACATACATTTATATACATTTGAATATATATATTATTTTTCATCCTGCTTCATCCACTTCATCATATGGAAAAGATACAAGGTGATAAGTTTGAGAAATATTGTTATTCTCATAATTTTTGCCTGGTGTATGTATGTGTGTATGTGTGTATATTAAATATATGTCTGTCTATCTATCATCTATCTATAATCTTAAAAAAAACTCTCTCAATTTAATTAGAGAAGGATTGCATTTCAGCTTCCCTGGTCTCACTATGAAGTCGCCTCTTTACTGCTAGTGCATTCCTGGCATTCATTATTCATATAAATTAATATCCTGACAGTGCTAGAGTCTCATTATGCACAGCAAGTCTGCTTACACTATTCCCAGTAAACAATAGCTTATTGTGAAACTCCACCAAAATGCTTGGAAATATTTATTGCCCTTTTATGCTTGACCTACTAAAGAGTGAACAAAGCAAACCATCACATCTCATTTTTCTCCAACTGTAACTACATTGATTATTGAGCACTGTTAGATGATATTATGGCTTCTTTCCATAGAATTATTTAATATTATCAATATCATAAATGCAATTAGAGGATGCATAATGTTCCATGTAAGCTCTACTTTGAAGTTCTAGTCACTATAAAAGCAGGCTGAAAAAAGCTGAAGCAGTATTATTTTGACAGTTGCCATTGCCAGGGCTTTGTTAGAAGTGTTTCAGATAGTGATCAGCTAGGTAGTTTCTCATTTCTCCATTGCCAGTCTGGGTCACCCATAGTTCTTGAAGGTAGAAATGACTGATATCATCCTCTATTCACTCTCAGCCAGTCACAAATCCATCTCTTTCATTTCCACTTCCAATGTGTGTGTTTTTTCCTATGCTTCCTAGGTCCTTCTGAGTGGATTCTATTCAGCATAATATCTGGCATAGTTCCTTCCCTCAGTGGTTTGTTGCTGCTCTGTGCCATATTTTGTCTTGTACTGGTTGACTGTGATATTCTCCACTAGTTGGCAGCTCCCATTTTGTAGTTATCTTGCTATCTATCCAATGAACTTAAGTCAATGAATGCCTTCGGTTTCCTTGCTTCCTGTAGCTCATCACACCAAACCTTATATTTCAATTTTGGCTCAGATTGCTTTAGTGTTCTCTGCCTGTAGTATTGTAAAGTTTTGCTTTCTTCTCTTTGTAGTGTAAACATATTGGACTAAAACTACAGCATTTCAGTGGATGTTTATTTATTTCTTTAATGATGAATAATTGATTCTTGCTACAGAATTACTATGGGCCTGCAGTAGAATATAGAAGTAAAGGAACAACCTATTCCCTTTGTTTTGATCACTGTAGCATCAAAGCAACAGTGATTATAATAATGAAAGGAGGGTTTCATTGGTAAGGAGATAATATAGGAAGAAGGTAGGGAGGTATTCTTATCCATAGCCCAAAGTCCTTTTCATATACTGTATTCTAAAATAGTATATATGGCTGGTTTTACATACTATCTAGGACTCATTAAGCTACAAAACAAAACCAGTCTAACATTTGCTCAGTCACTAGCTAACCTTATCTACCACAAACACAAAGTTGGCAAATAAAGCTTGCCATATTTATAGCTCACAAAAAAACCAGTACACATATAACTATATTTTCCAGAAAAATCTGGAAAATATTTGATCAAATTTTGCATACTGAATTTTTTAAGTGAAATTATAATTTGGTTACTTTTGTTCATTAAATCTTAGAATCTTGATGACTCTGTTCCATTTGTACTGTGAAGTACATTTGGGTAATCTCAAAATATATGAGACTGAAGGGGAAGGAGAATCCTTTACACTTCAAAACACTTGTGGTATGTGCTATTCATTGTACACTGAGACACTGATAAATTCCCACAGTGAATCTCAGGTGCCCTATTGTTATCTTGAACTGTCTTCTGGCTTGTCAATCTTCTGTTTCCAGATGGTATCAGTCATTCACAGTGGCAAAACCTTGCTTAGAGGGACTTACACTCTGTTCTGGTAATAGGTGCTTTATCTTTCTTGGGATTATTTGAACACTGCTCATGTGGATTTTCACAAAAGAAGCATCTTTGATTATCTGACCATTTATCTTTCATCTGCATCACATTGAGACTGAATTGCCGGCTTTCAGAACAGATACTGTTCTTTCGACTTGCTTTAGGGAATAGTAAGCAAGCATTGTGTTGGATCTGAAAAGAGGCAACATGGGCATGCACAAAGAGAGAAAAAGTTATGCAGCTCACATAACTAAAAGACCTGTAATTCTACAAAATTAATTAAACTTGTTACAGTAGTTGGAAGGGACCTTGGAGGTCTTCTAGTCCAACCCCAAGCTCAAGCAGAAGACCCTACACCATTTCAGGCAACTTTTTAAAGAGGTTTTGTGATGGAGAAAAAAATTGATTGATCATTGCCACATTGCATAAATCCAAGTAAAAATCAGAAAAATGCAAGAGAAAGTTAAAGCAGCATTGTTTCATGCCTTCACTGGAAAAAAAAGCACCCTTTAAAAAAGAACCACTAGTGCCACCAATGTGCCTCTTGGAAAGCTCTTTTTACTCTGTTAAAGTGGAAAGTTTCTGCATGAATGGGCAAGAATTATTTTAAGTATCAGGGAAACAAAAAGCATCTCAGAAGTACTGATTTTAACATTATTTATTTAAGGAAAAAATATTTGTCATCCTCTGAGTATTAGAATGAAAAACATATTTTAAATCCTTTCCAAATTCAGAGATTTAACAACCTTCACTAAGGATAAAAATCTGATTTTACTATATAAAAGCATATTGTTATATGCTACGTATTGTGAATTATATATGAAAATGTAGATTTGCTTATATTCCCATTACACTCAGTGAGAAAATAAGACGACTGGATGAGAAAGATGGAAATTTTTACCATACATTAAAACTGTCTTCTCTGCTTGGGCACACCTAAAATTTATTGGTTTATAATCCCATAATACTGAACCAGCACAATTTTTTCTTCTCTCCCCCTGGGTTACACATAAATATGAAAAACTTTATTATAACAGAGATTGACAATATTAAAATAAGACTATATACAAATATAGAAACACATAAATGCCAAACACAAGCCCTATTGGAGTCCACAAATGAACAGTCCATGAAGATAACTCCTAGATCCCACCAAAGCTATTCAAATAATACAATTTTCTAGCCCTCATTCCTTCATTAAGTTCAAATGGTTGTTGTTGAAAAGTTGATGTTTGTATGTTAGTTACACGAGGTGGTTTTTTTAATATCTTTGCTTCTCTATTTTTTTATTTTGTCGCACTTGTCCTCTCTCTTTTCTTGGTTATTACTTTCTGTTAATTTTTATCTTTTCATTTTAAAATTTAAGAAAGTTATTTAAAACAAACAAAAATAATAATAATGTCCAAATTTGGTTATAAGAAGTCAGCTCCCTTAATTTTTAATATTTCATTTTTTTTCACTTTACTCTCTGACATTTTTATATTTTTTAAACATTATTGGTAATTTTGCCAACCATTAGTTTTGTCTCTTAGATAGTGTACTTCGACAAAAGGTTTGTCAATATTCATTAGATGAATTCACTATTACTTTATAAAATCTTACTGAAAGTAAGAGGATCTCTTATCTAGTGGGAAACTGAGTTACATATGCCAGTGTTCTTATGCTATTGCTTCATCCATTGTACTAAATCATCACATGGACAGTTTGGTTCAAAAGGTGGAGCTCATATGGAACTGATATGACTTGCTATCATTGCTTTTCTGAGTGGATGGGGCTAAAAATATTGGGCCTTACAATATTTCAATATTTTGGAGGCCTGGCAGGTGAGACATAGGTATAAGAAAGAAAATACTTGATGAAAGCCTTAGAAATGTTTAATCTATCCATTTTACCCTTGACCATTCCCTATGGCCAAAAGATTATGAACACTTGGAAAGTGGTCCTTGATAAATCATGTAAAGGCTACAGTGACTTTTGAAAATACTGTATATCTTTCCAGTTAGAGATAACATGAAAGAGTAAAATCCTTGAATAAGCTATAGTTTAATAAAGCATTCATAAAACAAACATAAGGTATTGTTTTTCATAGAATTTATCAGAATTATTAAAAAGATTGGTTGCATAGTCAGTCAGCTATTTAGATGAACTTGGCATTTTTATACACCTATCTAGTCCTTCCCAAGGATCTAGTATAGGTAGATGATGTTGTTTGATGATGTAAAGATATTGTTGCAAGATTTTTCTAAGTAAAGATGCCTTTTGCAATTGACCAATGTTGATTTTATCAATGCCAATGATGTTCAAGTGATGCTCAAGATGTTTTGGAATTGCACCCAAGGCACCTATTACTATTGGTACTATCTTTGCTTTCTTTTGCCACAGTCATTTCACTGTTATTTGCAGGTCTTTCTACTTTGTACAAAGGGAAGTATTATTGTGATTCGTTGTATAGTCAGCCAGATATTTATACTGGAATTTAGATTTGGAATTTTTATTCAACTATTGAGTCTTTCTCAAGGACCTGGGATAGGCAGATGCTGTTTGAATATTCTTATTATTATTCAGTCCATTTTCCATTAAGCATTCAGACAGACAAATATAGATGTTATATTATGTCATGCCCTCATGTATGGAAATTGTCATGACTTTCACCATTCACCATCTCCTTTTGAAGACAAGGGAAATTACAGTGTATATTCTCCTTAGATAACTTCCCTAAATATAAACGTGCATTTGAATATCATAACATAATGTAATACATTACATTAAGGTATTAATATAAATATGGAACCCATAGAATAACATCCATGACTAAAGAGTCCCAATTGGGATGAAACTGCTCACATACTGCTTCCTGCTGAACAGTGCATCTTAAAATATCATGAAGATATACACTGTATAAAAACAGCCAATATAACTGTTTCTTAGGATGCAGTTGAAGATTAAACACTAACACTGAGTTTCAGGAAATTTGCTTCTATAACATCATATATAGTAATATATTCTTAAGTCTCTTTTGAGATCTATTTGAATTCTTTCTTTGCAGACTCTTGGACACTCCTTTGCTTTAACATTTTGTTATCTACTTCTGTAAATGAAATATCAAAGCCAGCAATGAGGGTGTTGAATTTTTCAACTTGTAGCTTTCAAGAGAGCTCAGAGAGAGAGAGACAGAGAGATGAGATTCAGAAGTATTATTTTGGGAAATTGCATTGCAACAGTTGCAATTCATTCCTTTTTATGCATGCATTGAAACAAGTGAGAGAATCAAAGGAAGACATAAAGCAGAATGAAGTTAATTAATTGTAAAAGAAACAGAATAGAATAACTAGCATTATTTCTTATGTCTACATTAGAGCAAGAAAGAAAGCTTTAGCACAGTTAATGATCATTGTTATTACATTTTTCCTATCAAAATTCAATAATGTAATTTATTTCTGGCTTTGTTCTTGATAGCCTTGCTCCATATTACACTATTTCTTTTACTGACCTTTCATTAAAACTCTTTAGAGCTACTACAGAATTAATATGTAGACAATCCACAGTTGACTTCTGATTTTGTTGGACTGTCTATTACATGTAGAATCTATGTATCATTTGACTACCTTTGATATAAAAAGCATTATCAAACAATTTGTTTGCCTTTTCCCAGTCTATTCATAGATATTTAGTGTTAAGGATTAAGGTGGAACTGGATTTTATTAAGAATAATATTCTTATACCATATTTAATTTTTTGAACCTTGATAGCAATAGCAATAGCACTAAGACTTATATACCACTTTACAGTGCTTTACAGCCCTCTCTAAGTGGTTTACAGAGGCAGCATATTGCCCCTAACAATCTGAGTCCTCATTTTGCTGACCTTGGAAGGATGGAAGGCTGAATCAACCTTGAGCCGGTGAGGATCGAACCCCTGGCAGTCAGCAGAATTAGCCTGCAATACTGCATTCTAACCACTGTGCCACAATGGCATCTTATTTAATTGCAAATTGCATATACAAATTACAGGAACTTTTATATTACTATCTTAACAATTGATGAAAAGCACAAACCAAATTAAAAAAAATTAAAAATACCCTGGTGATTTTTTTTTTGTTTTTAATAAAATATTAGTGAATATATGTGATATATATCACTATTTCTCAATTTTCCTATTATTCATAATAATAGGATTGTTCTGAAACACAAATGATAATATATGAACCAGCGAAGACAGTGAAACATCTGTTTATATATTCAATTGAATTAAGTTACATTTAGATGGAATAGATTCCTTTTATCTTGTGTTTATTTTTCATTTTATTACTCAGTGGGTGAAAACCTGAACCACTACTCAAGGAAGACATTGAAATGTATAATTCTAGCTTATTGTAAAGACATTCAACTCTCAATCCTCTGAAAGTAGATTTTTTTTCCTTCCTACTTATGAAGGCTCTCAAAAACATTTAGAAAAAAATATTCTTAGCCTTCTTAACTAAGATCCTTTAACTTCATTCTTGACTTTTAACTCTGAATTCTGCATCTATATCATATTTTGACTCATTACACCTATTTTAAAATCATACTTCCTTTTTATTAGATAATCAGGTTACCTGAGAATTCCACAGGTTTGAGACAAGAGACAGTTAAAAGCAATAGCATTTCCTAGCCTATTTCTCCTGTATGCCGAATACTATTATAACACTGGACAACCATTTTTTAAAAAATGTTTTGCTTCCTGAAAAAGTTTTGATGCTTACGATATACCCCTTCAAACTAAACACAAATATAATTTCAAATAATTGTATCACATAGGAATCTTGAGAAATATGAAATTAACTTTTAATTACTATAATGCAGGGGTGTCAAACTGCCGGCCCACGGGCCTGACATGTCATAATAAAACCACGCGCACCCCATTGCCGGCAATGGGGAAAAAGTTCCGATATGTCGCACGATGTTACGTGACGTCGCGAGTTTGACATGTCTGCTATAATGTAATCACATAACGTTGAGAAGAAAGATGTGAATAATGACAACAGAAAAAAATCAAGAAGCATCTACTCATGAACATCTGAGTACAGCTACATCATGATCTACATCATGAATATCTTAACTTCTTTATAGCTTTTAATATTAAAGTCTCTGTCTTTTTAGCCTTTTAAATGTTTTGTAACTATTAAGCATAAATATTAAAGTCCAAGCATTTGTATGTGTCATACAAATTATTTCTTAAGCAACGTCACTACAATTTCCCAATCCTATCCACTTTCAGGTCATCTTTAAAGCTCTTGTTTAATGTATGCTTGCAGAGGAAGCTCAGTTCAATACTTTAATATTAAATTGAAAATGTAGGAAGAAGTGTCTTCAGGGTTTTCTTTTAGTCTCTAATGGAATAGAAAGGAGTCCTAATAATAAGCAGATGCTGACCTTGTGTGTCTGCTTCAGGAGATAAGCTTTCATGAACTTTCCCACAAAAAGAAGTATACTTCTTGCATCCAGGTTTAAGAGTTCTGATAGCATTAGAAGTATAAATGGATTATCCTCCTTAGTCAAATCTACTTGAATACTGCTGTAAAATATTAAATTGGCAAATCCCTCCCCTTTTGCAAATCCTATCCCAAAGTTAACAGGATTTTTTC
This sequence comes from Protobothrops mucrosquamatus, assembly GCF_001527695.2. Taxonomy (NCBI): domain Eukaryota; kingdom Metazoa; phylum Chordata; class Lepidosauria; order Squamata; family Viperidae; genus Protobothrops; species Protobothrops mucrosquamatus. The sequence continues at coordinate 526,444 of NW_015386509.1, read as the reverse complement.
TTTAACAGTAGAAACTTGTATTTTTTAATTGATCTCACAATACTTTTACCTAATAAATGAAAAAGAATTGGAAATGTCAATGTGTATTGTAAATAAGTAAGATAGAATTATACCC
>NW_015386509.1:493478-526229 GCF_001527695.2 Protobothrops mucrosquamatus | reverse complement strand
GAGAAAAGGTGGCGGAACTCAAACCTGGCCACGCCCTCATCAAACCCTAGGACCGCCCCTTTAGAGAACAGGAATGCAAGTAAAATTTGGGAGGGGCTATTTCCGGTGTGGGAGGGGCTATTTCCGGTGCGGCCGGCCCGGAAAAAGGTGCCGGAACGCGGTTCCGCCGCGTTCCGGCTGAAAAAAAGCCCTGCCCACAACCTATAGTTATACAAGGAATGATTTGGTTTGGACTGTGATAAAGTCTCCACAATGTTGCAAAACACTTTCTTTCTAACTGATGCTATGTGAATATAAAAATACTGGATTTCAGTTCCATACATTTCATACATTTAAAAGGCTAAGGTTCTGTATCTCTCAACTGAAGGACCATATGTGCTGGATAAGGATGGACTTTTCTGGAGACTTCAGTGCCATGGTTTATTAGATCAGAAGATGACAGGACATGAAAACTTATTCTAGTGTTTGCAGTGCATAGTCAGTGCACTTTGTGGCCATAATAAATGCTACTTATGCTGTCAATTTACTATCTAGACCAGGGGTGTCAAACTGGCGGCCCGCAGTCAGATGCATCACGTGCAGGCCAAGCCCATCCCAGCTCCACAAAGGCACAAAACATCACGATAAGTCACAATACATCACATGACATGATCGAGTTTGACACCCGTGATCTATTCTAGACAATCCAGCAGAATTCTTGGGGGAAAATAATCTCCTGAACCTTCTCTTTTGTCTCCAGGGAAAAGTTCTATATCCAAATTGATTCAATGAGGATCATCTTCATACTTTCATCCCCATCCTTTTAAAAATAATGAGGCTTTGTTTTTGTTTTTTGTTTTTTTGACCTGCAACTTTTTTCCAACTAAAAAAAAATGATATGTATTTTCTATCAATTACAAGATCAATTACTTGGAATACTTAGTTTATATATTAGTAAAATTCTTTTAATTAGAACAGATTGTTGTATGACTGTTTCCAAATACATTTGGGCCATAATTAAAACTCCTTCAATAAATATAGATTAGGAAATGGTTTAAAGTCTGAACTGTGCTCTGAATAAATTTGGTAACCAAGATGCTATAGATATCACAAATGCACATTTTTATAGCAACTGCAATTTCATTTCCCTCAGTGAACTGATGAAACTATCTTTCCAGCTCAACATATTGTTTTGCCTCATTCACTATGATTTTGTTTAAATAATCACCTAAATAACAAAAGCAACACTGAATTTATGACTCATCCAGGCTTTGTTTATTCATACAATTTATATACTGTAGCTATCCATCTCTGAGAAATGACTCTGGGCAGAATGAAAAGAATTAAAACAAACATTTCCATCAAGATTTTAAACAAGCAAACTATCTAAATAATGTATAATTCCCAATTCCCCCACTCCACCCCCCAAAAAAACATAAAACAAAAAGCTTAACTTCCTGTTCCAAATGCTTAAGGAACAGACAAGCATTTCATGCCTTCCTAGAGGGTAACACATCAGAAACATCTGGATCTCTGGGTGGACGTTGTTCCAAAAAGCAGGCATTGAGATAGAAAAGGGCTTAACAAGTTGACAATGCTTGATAGAAAGGACATGGAACATGTTTATTCTGTTGCTTCTGGTCGGCTGAGCATAAACAGTCAGAGAGAGCCAGTCTGGTCTTGTACCATATTGGATTTTAACTAACTATATAGATTCTGAATCAAAATTATTCATGCATCTTTTCAATGACGTTATTTTGAGTGATGAAGAAAATAAACTTATGGTATTTTAAGATGCTTTGCCTACTCCTCCTAAAAACTACTTAAAGATAAAGAATCCTGCCAAGTGTGAGATCATCAGGGTTAAGGAGTATTTGTTTGCATCTGATAGCAATGACACCATCTCAATGTTTTAAATTAAAGATGAGAAAGATCATCCTATTCTACATAGGTGTTGCTACACAGGTGTTACAAAGTATCCCCAAAGCAAAGTACACCCAAGAATAACCCTTTCATGACTAAACTAAATGTTTGTTTAATTATGTATTAAGCTCAACTGTTATATGAAAATATAAAGTTCTATGTACTGAGCACCTAAGGCAGAGGTGTCAAATTGGCAGCTCGCAGGCCGGATACATCATGCACAGACCACACTCACCCCAGCTCCACACAGGCAAAAAAGGTCACGATACATCATGATACATCACGTGATATGATCAAGTTTGACACCCGTGACCTAAGGAAAAGAGTTATCTACCACTATCCAATTCCTCTTTGCCAAACCTCTGATAAAACACCAATTAAACAGCCCTTAAAGGGTGCCTAGAATCTACACACGGTCCAAAATGCAGAAATATTGGCAATAATGAGCATACTTTGATAAGCCTATGAGTTATCTCCATAATCTGAACTGATTTCCAATTGGCTTTTGGGTGCATTTGAAGGTGCTGGTTACTTATAAAGGTCTTCATGGCATAGGGCCTAGTTTTTTAAGAGACTGACTTTCTTTGTTAATTTCTGCCTGTCCAATAGGATCAGGCAGAGTGGAAGTGCTCTATTATCTGCAATTAATCATAAAATATATTGTTAATAACAACAACAACAACAACAACAACAACAACAACAATAATAATAATAATAATAATAATAATAATAATAATAATAATAATAATAATAATAATAATAATAATAATAATAATAATAATAATAAAGTTGGAAGGGACCTTGGAGGTCATTGAGTCCAACTCCCTGCTCAGACAGGAAACCCTACACCATTTCGGACAAATGGCTGTCCAGTCTCTTCTTAAAAACTCAATTATGCATCAATTATTAGAGCAAATATCAAAAATATCTTTTCATTGGCCTTAATCTCTAAAATAGCCTGATATACCTCCATTGGTCATGATATTAATGGATGTAGCTAAAGACTAATTGGAGAAGGATGATTTGAAAATATAAAAGCTAATCTTTCTCTCTTTTTTCTTTTTTTTAAAGTTCTGAGCGCAAATTCAAAGATTGTTGAATATGGAATCTGAACAAAGATACCTTATAAGATTCAAGTGACTTGATTGTGACAGATGAAATGTTAATCTTCAACCTTTGAAGATTCATTATGTTGGTATTCTTCCTACTATTCTTGAAGCTGTAAAGATATTATAAAGAACAATCTATATTAGTGGTAGGCATTGATACCTTAAAGACATCACTGAGTGTTAATAAAGAATCCTTGATTTAAAACTAAATTATTCATTATACCAGTGTAATGTTTTAATTACATTGCCTGGCAAGTCACCTAATTCCTGATCTACTGCTTAAATCAAAATAGTCTTATCTAGGGAAATATTTAAACTGTGGAAGTGTAAGTAAGACTAAAATCTGGGAATGAAAGAGTAGCTGGCACCCATAATAAAAACATCAGATGTTAATGTAGGCAACTCCCACATTTCAAAGCTATATATTTTTGTTTTTAAGATCCGTATCATAGAGAATTTCCTAATATGAATGAAACCATGACATGGTAGATGTTACTTTATGTTATAGCAGTATTTATAACAATTTCTAGAAAAAGAATTTAAAAATCTGGTGGAGAAATAGATTATTTTCAAAAGCATTATTATTATATATGTGATGCTGTTGTGTGAATGATCCACAAATATCCCAGTGGCGGGATTCAAATATATTAACAACCGGTTCTCTGTGTGGATGCCACTTCCAGAAGTCCATTCTGGGCCTGGGCAACAAAAAATTAGCTACCGGTTCTGCCGAAGTGGTGCGAACCGGCTGAATCCCACCACTGAAATATCCCATATATTGTCTTAAATATATTGTAGATTAGATTCTATATAAATGTTTGTCAGAACCATTTCTGCCTCTGTCTCTGCCTTTTCCTCTCTAATAGTCACCAGATGCACCTAGACTGTTACATACTAGGACAGTGATGGCGAACCTTTTAGAGACCGAGTGCCCAAACTGCAACCCAAAACCCACTTATGCATCGTTGGGTGCCGGCTGGGGGTGGCCCATTGGCTGAGTGTGGCCCATTGGCTGGGCGTGCCCATTGGGTGGGCGTGGCTGCAGTGGTAACGGCAGACTGGGTGGGACTAAAAAGTTCAATCAATCAATTCCAACATTGCAAGACCTTTTTTTTTCCGCTAGAAGTTGAAATTGACTGATTGATTGAACTTTTTTTTGTGTGTACATGGTGGCGGAGGCCTAAAGCGAAAAGGTTTTATAAAACCCAGCTGAAGGCCTAGGACTGGGGCGACGGTGCACATGCCCACAGAGAGGGCTCTGAGTGCCGCCTCTGGTACCCATGCCATAAGTTCGCCACCACTGTACTAGGAGCTGCAAAATAATTTCATGAGTAGGTTTTGTCTTGAAACAATTTTCATTATTTTGGTTGAAATCAAAATTCTTGCATAAATATTATCTTGCCCAAGTTGTGTGAACTTTGATCCATCAATCTGAAATATTTCAAATGCTATATAAATATTTTAAACAAAGCTACTGCAAACATGTGGTATGTTAAGATTTACTTGCTTATTTCCAAGTGCAATTTATAGTGATATTCTTACATTATAAGCCTGAATTCCTATTCATATTAGCTTGAACAGTGCTTTTTTTTCTAAAAAAAAAAAAATGGTGCCGGAACTCATACATGTCATATAACCCGCCTTGCCTACCCTACAAGGTTCCATCCAAAAAAGGTGCCGGAACGCTGTTCTGGGCGTTCTATGAGAAAAAAAGCCCTGAGCTTGAATATCCATTTAGTTAAATCAATGGGAAAATTTTCTGCATAAATTAAATACAATGGATGGGAAGATGGGTGTGTTTGCATGCTTCAAGTCAGTGTTGACTCTTGGTGGCTGCCTGTTTACCCGGTGTCAGTTTTCTTGGCAAGATTTCTGAAATGATTTGCCATTGACTGCTTCATAAGGCTGAGACACAGTGACAGGACAATGAATGAATAATATGTAGGTAAAAATGCCTTATGGAAATTTATCTGAGTAATTATCTTTGCCCAGGTAAATTTACTTTATTTTACTATAGTCTTTGTAGCAGACAAGAGAAGATAGCTAGAAATATAAAATAATAATAATACTGGTCTGTGAGTTGCATTTGTTGATGGTTTGCTTCTAGGTCCAATTCAAGGGGTTGGTCATTAACTTTAAAGCCCTACATGGCTTAGGACAGGGGTAGTCAACCTTGGCTCTTTTATGACTTGTGGACTTCAATTCCCAGAATTCTGGGAGTTGAAGTCCACGAGTCATAAAAGAGCCAAGGTTGATTACCCCTGGCTTAGGATCAGGTTACCTATAGAAACGGCTTTGCCCCATCCCATCAGCCCATCTCACTCATTTAGGCAGGGATGTTATGCTGCGAATCCTGTCAGTTAAGGAGAAAGTGCATGTCATATCTACTGTTACAGTAGACATGCAGCTGTGTAATACCATACCTCTCCTCCTGTAGGTACAAGGAGAGAGGACAGCTTAGGATGTATTCAGACCATTGGCACTTATTTAATGGTGAAAAGAGCCTAGCAAGTGGGAATATTTAGGGTGTACTATATCTGCCAGGGAAAAAATTGTACCAAGAGGAAAAGAACCAGGAAGTTTTACACATTTGATATATAAATAAAGCATATTCTTTTTGTTTTCTGAAGAGAAAAATCCTGAATAGAAAGATTAAAAATACATCTTTTGGTAATAACTAGGGTTATTACAAGATTCTGCCTGACTAATAGCAGCTTATCATTTTTGTCTTCTACTGGAAAAATCTTTGACACAAAAATGATTTAAAATTATTCTTCCATACAGTTTGTAGCTGTAGTTTGAAGCAAAAATGCCATCAGTATACAGATCTGAGATTCCATAGGATTTTGAAGCTCTTAGCAGTTCATTTCAACTGAAAGCAAAATTCTCCTAGAAGTTTCTTTCTCCTTTTTTTAAAAAAAACAAAGTTGAAAAAGAGATCTCAGCAACTGTATTGCCTTCACTTTAGAATCTAGTTTATCTCCTGGGTTGCTAAGATGAGACTTTTTCTATCTTTTACACATAGCTGCTGTGTGAACTGGTGAAGAGACTGTTTTCTTAACTGCTAAGTTAGAAACATACTTGTAGCCTATCATTACTTTGGGTTTTTTGGGTACAATTTAAAGTGCTAATTTTAACCTACTATATAAACTTCTATATGGCTTGGCACAGAAGAGGCATAATTTGGGAGTCCCATTTTTTTCCACGAGAAATATTTTAAGGAATTTGTTATTAATATTCTCCTTTACAGTTAATGTACTGGTTTACTGTGTATTTGGGGAAACATGGTAATAAACATTTTCATGACTGAGATTAGATAATTGTAAAAACTTGTCTCAGACTCACTTACATCCCACATCGTGGAGCCCTATCTCCACCTTTAAACCCAAGTGCACTTAATTGGAAATCAAGCTCTTCTATTTTAACTGTATTTGCTTCATAGAAATTGTATGAGGCGCCAAGGAAGTATTTATTTATTTTTTCTCAACATTCAACTCCACCAAGTTTAATCACTACAGGACTGACAACATATGGTGAGAAAATATATGTTGGCTATTTTTCATGTTTTTTTGTTGTTGTTAGTAGTATTTTTATGGAAGGATGGCATTCTGTCCTAAGTATTTTAACTTAGAGGTTTTGGTGATTGTATTTGCTAATGATTATTGAAGGAATTAGGCAGCTGGAGATGGACAACTCTATATAAATATGCACAAGTAACTGATTCCCAGAAAACTGATTTCCATTTATTTTCCATTTAGTTTTAGAAAGGGGTAAATGATCCAATGATGTTTCTATTCACTGAAAACTGTGGAAGGTGTTTTAAAACAGCAGAATCTAGACAGCTAATTAACATAGGTTCCCTTAAAAGCAGTTTAAACCTTAAATAGTGAGTTAACCATTTAAAAGACACTATTAAACTGTTGTTATTTATCTATATTACCATTAATATATTATTAACTTGAGGATGTGGCTCAGGGCTTATACAATTCAGTTTCTATGTTTAACTGAAACCACAGTGATGGTCAACTACCCAGGTAGATAATACAGTATACACTCAACAGTATATTATTTTTAAATAAAAGTAGTGATTTTAAGACTAAATTTTTAATCTTATTCAAAAGGATTTTTGGTAACATCCACTGTAAAATTGCAATTGTTTAGATCAGTCTGGATAAAAACAGCTGATTCAGATGTTTTTACTGATTTGGGATCCTGGAGACTGAAATATTAGACTGCTATTAGATACACATTTTTTTTAAAAAAAGTTGAGGATGGATTATATAGCAAATAGCTGAGAGTATATCTACTTTAACTCTGTAATCCATCTTCCTTCCTTCCTTCCTTCCTTCCTTCCTTCCTTCCTTCCTTCCTTCCTTCCTTCCTTCCTTCCTTCCTTCCTTCCTTCCTATATTCAGCAGCCTAACACTATTAGATGTGTATGATAGATTACCCAAGAATTTATTGGGGTAATTATTTATATATAGTAGCATCCCAGGAAGTCAAAGAAGTATTCTGGATGAGGAAAAAGTATTCATACTAATTGGCCATTGATACTTTTATGATACTTTCAAAAGTTGAAACATAACAGTGGATTTGATGTAGCTTGTATTCACAGTCTGATTTTGTCTGATCCATGTACTTTTGTATTTGCACGGTTGCATTTATATTACAATCCCAAGTCATTTTGACCCAATATCAGAATCAAAAATTAATTTATGAATGCTATTGGAATATAATATAATAAATAGTAAGGGGTGACCTAAAACCAATTATTTTATGGGTACTCTGAAGAGGAAAATCAGAACACAATTAATAGGTATTTTCAGATGGGATTTCTTTTAAGCATAAAACAAGTATGAGAAGCTTTGTTTAAGTAGAGGACAGATACACGAGTAGTTTTTCATATATATCATCTGGCCCATAAAAGCTTTGGAAAGAAATTAATGTATTCAGTCCAAATGATAACTGGCAATGCACAAGTGAAGTTCTGGAGCTGATATCCTCATTGGTGGCACACTGTACAATACAAGGAAATATTATTTCATCATAGAGATTTAGACAATATGTGATTGCTTTGACAGGACACATTCAGGGCCTTTTAACTAATATGCTTGCAAGCTAACATTTTGTATTTCATATTTCTTAGGATTTTGTTAGTTTATTAGTAATTTGTGCCATTGTAAAGTATATATGTATTTCACCCATTTAATAAAATTTTATCCAAATTCCACCTTTTCCCAAAAAAAATTTTTCCAGAAATTTTTTTTTATTTTTCCATCATAAAAAAACAATCATAAGTAATCACAATAAACATACCTTTTCCAAAATTTTAAACAGGGAGGTCCAGTTCAAGTTATAAAATATTTTGTCTGTATCAAGAAATATTAACACAGCTTGTTTTTCATTGTGTCATTACAAATAATCTAATATGTTAAGAATATTTCTAATATTGTTGATTAACTGTCTTTTAGGCAAAAAGCCAAATTGATCTTCATGCATACATAACATTCATGTAAATATAATAATGAATATATTTGTGCATGTCCAGATTTCTGGTATTCTTCCACTATCCAGAAAGGAATTCATCATTTTTTGAAACTGTTCATCCTCAAAACATTTATAATAGGAGGCTGGCAATCCATCTGGGCCAATAGCTTTTATAACCTCGCAGACTCCTGTTATTGTTATAGGTCCATTCATCATCTGCTTTTGTTTTTCTATTATCTATGGTAAATTTTGATTCTTTAAACACCCATCCAACTTTTGCCAGAGAAATTTCTTCTCCTTTATAAAGTTTTATATAAAACTGGTGGAATATTCTTTGCATATTTTCATTAATCATTATCATAGCATTATCATTCTATAATTTTAATATCACTTTCTTCTAACTTTCTTTTCTCAGTTAATATGCTAGTCATTAGCAGAGTTTTCTAATTCAAAATTCTTCAGTTTTGCAAAATTCATTTTTATTTCCATTTCTTTAATCATTCACATAGAAAACTGGTGTTGTGGAAGTTTAGTTTGCTGTGAAATGCTTTTCCTTCCTGAAGATGTTTTAAATTCTTCTTTCACTTTTATCTCCATTAAAATCTTTTGCATTTTCTCTTTGTCAATTCCATTGCCTAAACTGTCCGATCAAAAAGGCTTTGCCAGCATCCCACACTGTACTTATGTCTGTGCTTCTATTTAAATGAATCTCAAGAAATTCTTTCAGCTTATTTTTAAAACAGTTATTGATTCTTTTTATAGTAGAGTTTCATTTAGCCTCCATCTATAGGTTCTACCTGTCCTCTTAAATATTAAAGTCACTGGATTATTATCTCAAAAGGGTTTTCAGTGCTCTCTCCACTTTATTAGTTATGTAGTGACTTTCTTAGAAATCCAATACATATCTATTCTTGAAAAAGATATGTGTGTACAGAAAAGTACGTATATTCTTTAGACTCACCATTCTTATGTCTCCATATAACAAGCTTAAAGTTGCTCATCATTCATTCATTCATTTATTTATTTATTATATAAACACACACACACACACATGCATGCATCACCACCTAGCCATTGTCCATCCACTCAGGATGGAGGTCTCTTCTGTGTATTTCCAACCAATATGGTCTTGAGCTTTCTCTCTGATGTCGCAGTACTTGCTATGTCATCACTCCATCTTGTTTTAGGTCTCTTTTGTGAATGCTTTTTATCAAGTGGAATCCATTCTATGACTGCCTTAGCCCACCTGCTATCAGTTCTTCTTGCTATGTGACCAGCTCATTTCCATTTCAATTCTTTTACTCTTTTGATGGCATCGTATATTTTCATATATTTCCATGTGCAGTTCTTTCTATTTGTCTTGTGATGCTGAGCATGTATTTTCCCATGGCTCTTTATGACACTCATAGCTTTTGTACTGATTATGAGACTAGTGTCCATATTTCACTGGCATATGTTAGAACACTGAAAAAAACTTTTCTTTTCAGCCATAGGAGAAGATTATGCTTAACTTGCTAAATGCCCATCAACCACATTTAACATTTTTTGTATCAGCTTCCATTGAGATCTATTGGCCAAGGTATGTATTTGTCTACTATGTCTAGTTCTTTTCCAGATATAAATATTTTTCTTTCTTTGGTGAATTTATTAAACATAAGCTGGCTCTTTTTCAGATTTATTTTTAAGCCAAATGGTTCCCCTGCGTTGTGCAGCTCTTGTACAGTATGTGTCTTTGTAACTTGTGAGAAGACCCATCATCTGCAAATCTTAAATGATTTAAATAGTCATCAATGATTTTTATTCCATCTTTTGTCCAGTCTAGTTTGTGAATTACTTCTTCAAGGCAGGCTGAGAAAAGATAGGTGATATTATATCACTTTGTCATACACCTTGTTCTATGTTGGCAATTTACTTTGTGTGATTTAATTCCCTTCAGAGAGCTTCTAATTTTTTGTGGGCAAACAATTCCATCCTAATCTCCTCTAAAACACAAATTTTCATAGGACAATTTTATCTGTTTTCACATGTCCCTTAAAATATGTCTCTATTGTCATTTGAGACACATATTCCCAATATTATAATTTTAATTTCATTCCAATTGAGCCCCTACATATCCACCATGATCATATTCATTATCAATTTTGGTTGTAACTATGGGTGGCATGGATGGGCATTTATTTTACTTTACTTTTTGTGTAAATTATATTTTAAGAAAATGAAAATGTGGATGTTATGTATACACAATTATTTTATTTAAAGTGTATTTTTGCATATAAAACCTTGCGATACAATGGGCAATTGAACAATACACCAATTGCTAGCTCAATTTTTTAATCATAGTATGGAAGGCTTGTATATTTATCTATTATGTTCATAACAAATGGCAAACCAGTTTGAGAAGAGATTTAAAAAACTCATGTGGAACATGTTAGATGTTATAGAGATAACAAGGAAATTGCAAATACACCATGATAAGGGTGGAGATACTGCAATTACATCACAAAAAGGGTAGATTTTTTTTATTCCTTTCATTTTATGTGATTAAATCTCAAATATTCTGTTTAAGTTTGATTAATGCTAACCCTTGCTAAACTTCAAATGCCATTACATAGTTAGAGCTTGGTTGCATCTCTCTTAAGTCCCACCTGATACTCTGTCATGTCAATTTTGAGGATGAGATTTTTCTACTGGATAGGTTTGCCTCATCACCCAGGCGACAAATTAATTCTAATACTATGGTTTTTCACTTCCAGCCATGAAATATAATTCGGAAATATTCTTTCTCATTCGGTGACTGTCACTCAGGAGCAATTCATTTTCCTCACTTTTGTTTACTTGGATACAAGTATTCTCCACTACTGTACTTCTGATTACTAGAAATTAAGTAGCTCATACTTCTATTTAGGAAGTATTTTCTGCATATGAGAAGATGGGCAAAAAGATGGGCCCTTAACAAAATAGGAAAAGCATATTCAGCTTTAATATTTCAAGAAGTAATTTTCTACCTGGAGTCTTCCAACTTGGACCTTTAGGTTTTCTTCCAGAGGATATAACATTAAGTTGATCATGCTGCATAGGAGGAATAAAGTAGGATAAAAATGATATAACTGATTGGAAGAAAGAAAAAACTCATCAAGAGAACACACACACACACACACACACACACACACACACACACACAGAGAGAGAGAGAGAGAGAGAGAGAGAGAGAGAGAGAGAGAGAGAGAGAGAGAGAGAGAGAGAGAGAGATACTCTTTGAAGTCTGCAGTATTCTGAGTAAGAAGAAAGTCTATCTTTGCTATTTAAATGCAAATGATTACTTTCATACTTTGTGAGATGCAAATAACTTTATTTTTTGTAATTTTATTTTCAACCACTTTGTTACTAAAGAGGCAATCTATTTGTGTAATTAATCAGTCAAAATATCCCCAAGGATTATACCTTCTTTTTACATCCCCAGAAGATACCTTTTGTTGTTCACAATGTAATGAAAATATTTCATCAAGGTTTTCTGCTGTGATTGATGGTCTTTGTTGAATTTAGTTGAAGGTATTTTTGTCTAAATAGTGCCTTGAGCTCTTTATTCACTTTCATGGGGATATGGAACTTTAATTCTTTACTAGTAACAGGTGTTTCCTCTATAGGAATCCATTAGCTCCATATTTTTCAACAATACAAATCTGATTTTGATTTTAAACATGAATAGGAAGGGAAAAATTCTTCATGACATATTAAATAATTTACAAGCAAACCTCAAAAAGTATGAAAGAGAAGTATTCAAAGTCTAAAGACTAAATTCATAACCATTTTCCCTTTAGCTCTATTAGATTTCTATAGCTATTGTTTTAGATACAAAGTAAGTCTCATGGATATAAAATGCATTTTTAATGATCAATTGATATTTTTTTTTGTAAAGCCACAGAAAAAAATGCTGTCATTGATTCCTAATCTCATCCAGAATTTTCAGGATATTCAGTTTTTAACTGAGTAAAAAACAGAGAAACAAAGAATGGTGAATAGAGTTTGATAAACAGACAAAATAAATAAACACATTAAAACCAATTATTTTTCATCTGAAAAATGAGATAGGCTTGGAATATGTGATATTATTTTACAAACATATTTTTAAATTAAATACTCATTGCTGTATTTAATTTCAGCTGCTGTGAGTATTTCTGTAGGGATTGGATATTTTTGTAATATGGCATCCTGCCATTTAATGCTTTTTAAAAAAACTATTGATTATAGAAATAACCTCTTGAAATTCTACCAATGATAAAAATCTAAAAAAATTAAACAGGAAATTTTAAAATGCCCTACAACATTTCACAAATTAATATAATTTTAATGTCATCTCTATTGCATATTAAAGATCATATATTGATTTGTATCCCTTTCAGTATCACACTATCACAGATTGATATGTATTCAACGAAATTGAATTACAAGTTAAACATTCTACATTTTAGAACTAGGATACTTGATTGCAGTACACAAAGAAATAAACCCAAGGTATTTAAGCTGCCCTGCAACTCAAGGCATAAGATATATTCTTTTGGAAAGTGAGCTCCATTGATTTCAACTTAGTTCAGATGAATGGTTTGGCCTGTAAAGATTTAAGAGGATATATAAAACTACAGGCTAAAATCTAGGAAGGAAACAGAAACAAATGGAGGGGAACTGGAATTCAATTTGTGAGAGTTAGAATTTGACTTCATATATTTGATTAAAGACTGGATCAGTCTTTAGCAATAAAGAATAATATGCAATTTCCAGTTCAGATATGTTCCTCGATGGGATATATTTTCACCCCTTTCACTTGAACAGCTAGCAAGTTAAAATAGAATTTCTCTACAGCTACAGGAACTTAATGTTCAATTAAGAGTTCAATATGAGTTATATCAATGAATCACATACATTTAAATCTTTTATAGCTATGAATACCATCTGACTTTTAACATCAGTGTTACCTTTAGGCAAGCTCATAAAGAAATATGCTTGCCTTGTAGCTTCATTTTCCCAGTGATGTTAATACTTCTGTAAAGGATGACCTTTCAAAAAGAATCTAATGGATGTTTCTTGCATTGCATTCTTTGACCTATTTCCACTTCCTTCTTAATTCAATGAATTAGTACTTATGAGGAATTTAGAGAAAAAATAGTATTTGTGTATGCACCATTATAAAAATCTAAGCAAGATGCCTCTTTGGATGACTTGTGGGAGGAAAACAGGATATTTATCAATTATTAGTTTCCCAGTATTTGAGTGAGATAGATACATTATTAATCTCAATATGCACCTTTGCCCTGTTATAAAATAAACATGCTTGGTGTCTGCAGTATAATATCAGCTGATATATTTTTCCCCTGAGATGTACAGTATAGCTCGCTTACTCATGGGATGTAGAGAAAGGTACAAAACAGAGATACAAAAACATAAGAGGATAAAAAACACATTTTGTTTTATGCAATGTGAAATGTTACCACATTTTGAAGATAAATCTTTCTTGCGGTCAATATAAAAAATAGCAATAATTACAATTTGTGAAGCCAACAAATGCCTAGCTAGCTATTAAAATCTTTTGCAGAGACTATTTAAATATTTTCAAATCTTATAGATTTTAAACTTGTTATATATAAGTTCCACAGCCACTGATAAAGAAGCTTGGGATTGTCTTTGAATTCTTTTTCTGCTTTCTAATACATCTCAATATTTTTCTGTTTTTTTCTTCTTAGAGGAATGAACTTGAAGACATTGAGGTGAGCCTTCAAGCAAACTACTGATTCCTGATGACTTCATGGAAACATAAATGTAATTTTCTTGGCAGTGATAGTGAATTCAATTGGCAAACTGTCTTCTTCATTGCAAGATTTTTTATATGTATTATACTTCCTGGTATATCTTGTAGCTCCTGGAGATCTCTTTTCCAAATTCAAACAAGGCCCAAATCTCTTTAGTGCAGAGAAGGTTGGACCATTGCTGCCATCTCCTGAGGCATCTGAGCAAAAACACAGCCGTAATCCATCTTTCGTTTACAAATGAAATCTATCTCCACCCACTCATTCAGTAACAGCAACACTGCATGAATTGAGTGACAGGTTGAGTGAGTCACTTTTTTCCTAAGGCAAAATGCATATTTTAGAGAACACTTATTTTTCTCTAGAGGAAAACCTTGGCATTCCTAAGATTGGCACTCCTGGATAATTGGATACTGTTTGCCTGTTAATTGGTATCATTAATCACCATCTCTGATAGCAGCACATTCCATAGTTTAACTCCACTTTAGTAAAGTAGAAGGATATGGAAAGCAGCAATAAAGTAATAAAAGGATAGATTTCTCCTATATACTCTAAATTAAAATTTCTCTTAGATGCAGCAAAGATGTGTCCAATAATCACCAAGATTCTTCCCCTGGTCAAAACAATTTCTATACATGGATCAGAAGTCACATCTTCTCTTTATCCAGCTGTTCCTAAAATTTGTCATATAGCCCTAAAATCAGAATATATGACAAATATAAGAAATGTAAGATTTTTAAAATTAATGCAATTAAGCCCTGATGTTAATAACCCAGTAGACATATTGCTAGTGGAAGACTTTTTAATAAATGTCTTTAATAATCCATTATTTTTAAATTCATTGGATATTATAACCCTAACTGGATTTCACCTCTTTGCTCAGTGCATTTCTAAGATGCATTTATTAAATTAGAGTAATTTTCAATTATTCAGTCTTCCAAACATTGTAATTATTTATGAAAGGATGTCCATTCTCTGTATAATAGTTAAAATCTTGGATTGCACCAAAACCCAGTCCTTATTCAGTCACAAAAGCTTACTAGATAACATTAACTTACTAATTTATCCAGTCCAATCTATTTTATAGGATTGTTGTGGGAGAAAATGGAAGTAGAGAATACTATATTTGCTTTTTTGAGCTCCTAAAGGAAAGCCAGGATATAAATCTAACAGATTAAAAGTAGTTAACATATATTTGCTTAAATTTTATCTGTATAACTAAGATGTTCTTTTTATACCTTGATAATTTCAAACAATCACTAAACTAGAGAGTCAGTAAGCAAGGATTACACATATTTGTTTATATATTGATTGAGTTTATCCTATATGGTTCACAAAGACTGAGGCCTAAAATTGTTATTGGAATTGTTCTTCTCTGAGAAAGAAAATCAGACTTTGTAACTAACAAGTACTCTTATGTATCGTTGTGTAATAACAAACATGATGTTATCTCACGAGATATGTTCACTTTAATGATCACAGTGAGAAAATAAATTGTAGTGTGAAAGATATACCCTTGATTTGTCAGTGTACATACGTAGAACACTTAACGAGTGAATCAAGTGACCATTTCCCATGAAGACAGGTCTATCATATTATTCCTTCCTGAATATCAACTCATCTGTAGCACTGAGTATGCTTCCCTTACTTTATATATTTTTCCCAGTTGGGGTAGATTCATTTCATTTCTCCAACTCATTTTTAGTATGCCTAAAATGGAAATGTGTATTTATATATTTTTTCTTATATAATACATATGATTTGTATAAACATTCTAATATATACTTATTTGTACCCATATTGTACGGATTTTTGTTACATTTTATTTTCCTAATGCATAATTTGGAATTAGGTTACAAAATTCTGAAATAACAAAATGTACTCTGACTCACATTAATTCAAGAACTGCAAATTAGATAAGTTCATATTAAAATGATAATCAAAGAAATTTTGCTCAGTACTTGTTTAAATTATAATTATTTAAAATCATAACTTAAAATAAAACAAAAGCATGGCAGATAATAATAATAATAATAATAATAATAATAATAATAATAATAATAATAATAATAATAATAATAATAATAATAATAATAATAATAATAATAANAAAAAGTTGGAAGGGATCTTGGAGGTCATCTAGTCCAACCCCCTGCTCAGGCAGGAAACCCTATACCATTTCAGACAAATGGCTGTCCAGTCTCTTCTTAAAAACTTCCAGTGTTGGAGCATTCACCGCTTCTGGAGGCAGGTTGTTCCACTGGTTAATTGTTCTAACTGTCATTAAGTTTCTCTGTAGTTCTAGGTTGCTTCTCTCTTTGATTAGTTTCCATCCATTGCTTCTTGTCCTGCCTTCAGGCACCTTGGAAAATAGCTTGACTCCCTCTTCTTTGTGGTAGCCCCTAAGATATTGGAACATTGCTATCATGTTCCCCCCTCATCCTTCTCTTCATTAAACTAGACATACCCAATTCCAGCAGCCTTTCCTTATATGCTTTAGCCTCCAGTCCTACACTATCCTTTCTCTATTTAACCATTATACCTCCTTGTGTCTTAAAAGCTTTTTTAAAAATAAAAAATAAAAAATGTATTTCTGACATCTTTTACCTCTAATAATAATTTTTGTATCAAGGCCATAATATATAAATGAGTATGACTTCCTTATAAATTTACATTTAAAACCAGTCTTACACATTTTCATGATATGACAGCAAAGAGATACAAAACAAAAACATATCAACAACAATTCTTGGTTGCTGCTACAGATTTTCTGGATCTTGCATTTACAGATCTCATAGCTTTAGTCATGTGGCTTTCTAAAACCTATTTTCTTGCTTGGTTTCTTATAATACATACATATGTTAGCTAGCACTGATAATGTTACCTAGCTTGGGAATGAAATGTCTGTAAGAAAGCAATCAAGCTCAGAGATACTCAAGGACCCCACCATACATTCAATAATTTGTAAAAAAAATAAAATAAATTGTTTTTTGTTTTAAAAAAGCATGAGATGGTATTTTTAAAAAATGTGATACAGAAAATAAATATTTTTACTCTCCAAAGATAGTTTATACATGCTGGTTTATACACAATTATCAACTGAAAGATCACATACCCAACTAAGAGACCAAAGCTGCCACAATAAAGATGACAAATGAGCATTTCACTGAAATAATAAGCAAATCATAAGATGACAGCACAGAACAGAGGTCACAATGACTAAAGAAGCAGTTGAGTGCCAGTTGTGTTAATAAGATTCCTGGCTTTGATGTCTATAAAATTTTTATGTCCTTTAAAGACAGGAGATGCTATGTATGAAGTTATCATATAAGCATTCTTTCTGGATCATTATAACTTTCCTCTGTCATGTTCTATAACTCCTTTGTGTCTATCTGCTAATTTTATTTGAATGATACACTTTCTGGAGTATGCAATTAAAAGCTTCCCAAGTAAAGAAAAGTAGTGATTTGCTTCATTTGTATATGATCTTCATATATTCTCACATACAGATAACTAAAAGAACCTAAAAAGACCATCCATCCTTTTTCAAAGCTTTTAACCATGCACCAAACTTCTGATAGTTCATGTTAGTGTTTCTGAATGTAGCAAAATTTTGCCATGATGATACATTCAGTGGAATCAATTTATAGTGCATAATAAGAAATCTGAACTTCGTAGGTTGTATCAGTCTTATGCAGTCATCCATAGGCACAGTGTGATACATTATACCAAAGCACATGGAGAGGTAACACACACTTACTTTTAATTTATTCTGCAGCTGATTCTTTGAGGCAATGGGAAGAAAACCTGTTCTGTCTTACTGAGCCAAATGGAATCTGAAAATTTACATTGCTTGTCCCCCAAAAAAGAAAGAAAAAATAAAATAAACTTCTTTATGCATAATGAGTCAGTAACTGATCCTGAGACATGAATAGAGGATTGACCTAAACAATTCTCTGGATTCCCTCAGCATTATGTTTCTGTAGTTTTCTGCAGTTTGTTTTCCTGTTCCTCTGTTTATGCTGATGAACATACATTCGCTGTGTGATCTGTTCCAGCTGCCATTTGTACTTATATATGACTGCATAGAGTAAGCACATGTACCATATTGGCAAAGCACCAGACTAGAGTACTGGGGACTTTTAATTTTAAAGCCAATGTATTTCTGAGTCTATTTCTCTGTAGTTTCTGTATAATGATCTGTAGCTGGCTGACAACCCATCCTCAATGAGTAGTCCTCAATGAGTAGTCCTCAATCCACATGGAGAGAAGTAAGCAGTGGTGTACCACAAGGCTCTGTCTTAGGCCCACTACTCTTCAATATCTTCATTAATGACTTAGATGAGGGAATAGAAGGGGAACTCATCAAATTTGAAGATGACACTAAACTGGCAGGAATATCCAACACCCCAGAAGACAAGCTCAGAATCCAAAAAGATCTTGACAAACTTGAACAATGGGCCCTATTCAACAAAATGAGTTTTAATGTGAAGAAAAGCAAAGTTTTACATTTAGGCAGGAAAAATCAAAGGTTTAAGTACAGTTTAGGTGAGACCTTGCTCAACAACAGCAACTGTGAGAGGGACCTTGGAATCTTGGTGGACAATCACTTTACTGTGAGCCAGCAGTGTGCAGCAGCAGCCAAAAAAGCTAATACAATCCTTGGTTGTATAAACATAGGCACAGAATCAAGATCACACAAAATATTAGTACCGCTTTATAAAACCCTAGTAAGACCACACCTGGAATACTACAACCAATTTTGGTCACCACACTATAAAAAAGATGTTGAGACCTTGGGAAAAGTTCAGAGAAGAGCAGCTAAGATTATCGAAGACATAAGAAAAACATATGAAAAACAACCACAGGGCTTGGGTTTGGCTTGTCTAAAGAAAAGAAGAAATAGGGGTGACAGGATAGCAGTATTCCAGTATTTGAGGGGCTGCCACAAAGAAGAGGGGTCAAATTATTCTCCAAAGCATCAGAGGGCAAGACAAGAAACAATGGTTGGAAACTGACCAAAGAGAGAAGAAACCTAACAGTGAGGACAATTAACCAGTGGAACAGCTTGCCTTCAGAAATTGTTGGCGTTCCATCACTGTAGATTTTTAATAAGAGACTAGACAGTCACTTGTCTGAAATGGTATAGGTTCTCCGTCTCAATCAGGGGACCAGACTAGAAGATCTCCAATGTCCCTTCCAGCTCTATTCCATTTCAAATCTTTGACAGAATCTTGCTTGCATGAGAAATCAATGCAATAGTTGGAGCAGTTTATGGCATTGCCTTTCTTTATTAGTGGGATAAAAACAGATCTTTTTCAGTCCTGAGACCACTGACATATAGTCCATATGTCTTGACAAAGGATAGTGATGATGTTAACATGCGCTGGTCTTAGTAATTCCACAAGTATTCCATCAATATCTGGGATTTTCCAGTTTGGCAATTTCTCCATGGTCCATTCTATTTCTTTCAAGATATTTGGTTCATTATTAATTGGACTGTCATCACTGTCATCCTGATGGCAATTCAAACTGCTATAGAATCCTTCCATATATTCTTTCCCCTCTTCTTTTTTTATTAAGTTTTATTCATTTATAACATAAAATATGAAAAAAACAAAAGCAAATAGTAGGAGACAACAGTAGAAAAAGGGAAAACAAAAAAGATGTGAAGAAATGGGGGGGAGAAACAAAAGGCACTGACTTTCGACTCTGTTGCAGTAAAATCAGACATTAAAATCAAATCTTAACTTTTTACATTTATATAGTAGTATGCACTAGCCATTTCTGTATCGGCAAATCAGTCTAATCGGTAAAAACCAAAATCATGATATCATTTTTTTCCACTCAAGCACAATATATTCTTTTCCCTCTTCTTGATCTTCTGCTGGTCACTTAGTACATTACGTTTGCAGTCTTTAATAGTTCCTTGCCATGCTGAAAAACTGGATCACACCATTTTCACTATGGCAAACATGACCTTAGTATGTCCCTTCTTGTTAGCTTCTTCCATATGTTGACACGGCGCCTCCTGCTGCCTATTTTTGTCTTTCCTGGCTTCATGTTGGAAAATTGCATGCAGCCTTTTAACATGGCCCTTATTACCTTTGACTTTGGCTGGCCTTCACTGATCAGCTATTTTGATGGTGTTATCACATAGCCACTTATTTGTTCTCTTTGTTTTTGGGTGTGACATTTACTTTCCAGCAATTTCAATGAGGTTTATTTTGGATCTTTTGCCACTGTTCATTTGGATCTTTCCTTTCTATCTTCTATGGCATACATAGATGAGATATTGTTCACATTAAATTTGGTGGGGGGGGGTAGTAATTTTTTTTTAACTTTGTATAGTTTGAGCTTCAGTTTAGCTACTATTAGCTGATGGCCTGAGTAACAATCAGCACCAGGAAGTGTCTTAACAGATGCAACTGAACCTTTCCAGCGTTGTTGGCATAAAATGATGTCTATCTGATTTCGATGTTGTCCATTTGGTACTGTCAAGTAAAAGTTGCTTTTGTTGAAAAATCATGCATTCATTATGCTGAGATGATTTTCCTAGAAAAATTGCACTAGGCAATCTCCAGCTTCAATCCTTTCACTTAACCCAAACTTGCCTACTATTCTTGCAATTTCTCCTTGCCTACCTTTGCATTGAAATCACCTATAATATAGAAAAGATCCTTTTTTGGTACTTGCTTGACAGCACATCGAAGCTCAACTGCAAAACAATTCAATTTCATCATCATTTGAGTCACAGTTGGAGTGTAGATATGTAGTATGGTGATGTTGAGTGGTTTGCCTTGAATTTGGATAGATATTATGCTGTCACTATATGCTCTATGATTCTCAACATATTGAGCCATTCAGCTTACACAGAATGCAGCTCCTTTTTGTCTGATTATATCATTACCAGAAAATAAACCATAAACTCATCTGATTTGAACTGACCACTGCCTGTCCAGTGTAACTCAATGATGTCAATAATGTTTATCTAATCAATTCTATTTTTACAATTTCAAGTTACTAAAGGACACACTTCTAACATTCCATGTGCCATTTTGATATAACTTTCTACAGCGTAGGCAACCTCTTTCATCATGGGCATTCTCAATTGTTGGGCTCCCCGAAGGCTTTCTTTCAACAATGTCATAAAATCCCTGACTACTAAAAGGTAGCCCTTGCTCTTATCCAGTAACTTACAGGCTACCATCCAGCCTGGAAAGTCCACTGTTGGTATCCATATATGAGTCATGCTGAGTTATTGCCGTAAAGTGTTCTGGTGATATTTTTTCCAGGGTAGTTCACCACTGCTTTCCTAACCCTCCCCATTTATCCAGCCTTGGGACTGGCATATGATGAATCATAGAAGAAGAACACATAGGATGGGCAAAATCCAGCCAGGGCCATCATTTTTATTAGTGCAGGGATGCCAAGCCATGTAGAGCTTCTTATACAAAATCCACACTTTAAAGTGGCAGAAAAGAATTTGAAACCAATGTAGTATCCAAATTACTATTGCTATAATGTTAAATTAGATAATTAGAATTTTGACAATTACATATAAAGCAACAAATTGTCTTCAGAAGTTGTTCCATGTCAAGTACATGCAGAATTCTACCATGCAGTAATGCAACAATTCAAGAGTCTATATATCAGTTATAATTAGTAATTTCTAGACAATAAGGAGATCAGTGAAATTATTTATTTTATTTATTTATTTTACTTATTTTGTGAGCAGCTGAGGAGATGCCATTCAAAAGCTGGGGATAAGATTATTAACACAGTTGAAAATGTAAATGGACTTTGACATGGGTACTTAAAAAGGCTTACATTTCTCCCTAATTTTACTTGTTAAAATTGTTTTATGATATTAATACTATAGACATGATTTTAGTTTTTAAATATAAAAGCAGTCAGTATAACTATCCTTCTCAGGAATGCAGCTGTAGATGTTCTTTATGCACCCTGTAGTTTCCACAAAGTGATTCTTATTTGAATTCATATTAAATGAAAAACTAATTAGACAGCTCAGTGAATTCTCTCTGCAGCATTAAATGTATTTTCTTGCAAGTGTTTACAAAATGTTTATCTAGCTCCATGGAGGCTTTTGACCTGCATACGAAAATATGAATCCTACAGTTTTTTTTAAAGTAAAGGTAATTTAAAAATATCTTGAGTGATCAATTTTATCAAAACTGAAACTGAAATATTCCAAGCCCTTTTTTCCTCTTACTTATTTCTGCTTCTTACAGTACATTGAACACTGCAATTAATCTGTTTCGATTATCTGTTTGAAAAAGGCAGTCTTTTCCATCTGTTTTCTATGAACCATGCATACAGTATTTTTATTCCTTCAACATCACATCACTGTTCTGCAGTCTTCTCTTTTAAAAACCCTGATTTTGACATCCCTGATTAGCAAAGAACTGCCAAATGAATAAGTGCCCGTTAAGTTTGCAGCTAATTCTGGATTGGGCAAAGAAATAGGAATTTATTTTAAGTTGTGAATTAATTGCAGGGAATAAAGGGGACAACGTTTTGATTAGTAAAAGAAGTGGATAAGATATTACATTCCATCAAGGGGTATTAGGAGGATATCAAGCATAACTACTAGTATGTTATAAATAGAGCAGGTTGCAGTACTCCTTATAATATTATATTTTCATATGCTAATATTACAATTTTCTCTTTTTCATGAACACTCAAATACAGAAAAGTGCCTTTGAGAACTTTTATCTTAAATCTTATGATATTATTATAAAGTATAATGCAAATATAAACAAAACAGAATTATTGAACAAGATGCAAAACTATTGGTATGGACTGATCAAGTGTCTTTTTATCTTTTGTGTTGCAGCTTTGTTCAAACATTTTTCTGAATTGCATGATATCACAACCAAAAGAAAGAAATGAAGCTGTGCACACAGTTCTATGCCCACCTTTCTACAGCTTCCAATAGAAAGTCTGAAAGGGAGCTATAATTACATTAGCTTGAATGTGAGTACAACTCTGCATGTACCAGGGCCTGATTACAGCAAGGGTCCTGAATCATATTGAGAGCTGTACTTAAGTTGATGTGAGTACAAAGACAGCTTCTCTTTATATCTTCTATCTGAAAGCAAATGACCAGTTATGTGAACACTTCTGTTTTCTCCCCACATTAAACATCTACCCTTTTATATAAGCAAAGGAGAAGTATGCAAGCAGCTAATGACTAAGGAACATAATGTAATCACTATTTGTACTGAAATATACACAGAGACACAAACACAAACATAGATGTCATGTCAGGGGGTAAAATTTGGATTATAAAATAAGAAAGCAAAATTAAAAGTGTAAAATGTAACTTCTATTTCTATTTTTCCCCTGATATTGAGTTGTTTGAATTTATGGAATTAAGAAATATGAAACTGGTGGTTTAAGTTTCTGTCTCTACTCATCTTTGATCAGTGATAGGAAAAATTAGTTTTACAGCCTTTATTTACAAAGAAAAAAATTGACTTGAATGAAGAATATTTTATTGCACTGCTGGAGTAATAGTTATTCCTATTTAAAATATTTTGAAAAATTCCAATTCAGAGTATTGAATACCAGTTCAGTTGAAAACTAAACTAGTAGAAACAATATTATGTATTTTTGTTTTTAAATAAGTATTTATTTATAACATTCTAATTATAATTTTAACTATAATTTAAGTAGAGGGTTACAAACATATAAAAATATAAATGCACTAAACCTAATTGAATTGATTTAAAAACATCATTCAAATGAGAGCAATTTGAAGGTAATCAAAACAAAAATAAGAGTATCAGATAAGTGCTAATGACCCCAAACATCAAGAGTGTAACATGTCACTCAAATCAACACCAATAACACCAGTGGTGGGATTTAGCCGGTTCACACCACTTCAGCAGAACCAGTAGCTAATTGTTTGTTGCCCAGGCCCAAAATGGACTTCCGGAAGTGGCATCCACACAGAGAACTGGTTGTTCACATATTTGAATCCCATCATTGAATAACACTTAGATTTACCGTATATTCCGGCGTATAAGACGACTGGGCGTATAAGACGACCCCCAACTTTCCCAGTTAAAATATAGAGGTTGGGCTATACTCACCGTATAAGACTACCCCTGTTCCAACGCACACCAAATAAAAATTAAAAAACATCAGATTTGATTTCAATATGGTAATGTTAATTCAAATGCTTATGACATGCAGGTACTTAGCAGGAAAACTGTCACTTATAAACATAAGGCTGTTTGTCATCAAACATGTAAACATAAAACAGTGCAAGTGGATTAAACTTTTCCTAATTCATTCTAAAGCTGAAAGGAAGGATAAGACAATAAACCCATGGGAGCTGCCATGCTGTTTGTTTTCTAAGCCAGGGCNAACGGCACTGGAAAAAGTGACTTATGACCATTTTTCACACTTATGACCACTGCAGCATCCCCAGGGTCATGTAATTTACATTTGGATGCTTGGCAACTGATTCTTATTTATGATGGTCACATTGTTCCAGGGTCATGTGATCACCTTTTGCAACCTTGTGACAAGCAAAGTTAGTGGGGAAACCAGATTCACTGAACAGTCATGTTACTAATTTAATCTCTCTCCTTCTTTCTTTCTCTCTCCCTCTCTTTCTTTCTTTCTCTCTCCCTTTCTCTTTCCCTCTCTCTCTTTCTTTCTCCCTCCCTCTCTCTTTCTCTCTCCCTTTCTCTCCCTGTCTTCCTTTCTTTTTCTCTCTCCCTGTCTCCCTTTCTCTCTCCCTCTCCCTCCTTCTTTCTCTCTCTCTGTCTCTCTCCCTGTCTCCCTCTTTCTCTCTCCCTTTCTCCCTCTCCTCTTTCTCTCTCTTCCTCTCTCTATTTCTCTTTCCCTCTTTCTCTCCCTCTATTTCTCTCTCCCTCTCAAAGATCCTTAAAATCCTTAAAGGTTATGCTTGGGTGGAAGACTTTTTCTTTTACAGATGGGGCGGGTGGGCCTGACATTCGCGCGCAGGCAGGACCCCGCCCGCCGAGCCACCGCTTCCCCATCGCCCTCCATGCCAGCCAGCTCCATCTCCAGACCTCCCAGCTGACGGGCGCAGGTCCGGGGGTTGCCAGCTGACGGGTGCAGGAGTTCAGCGCTGCAGCGGCCTCCCCTTCGCCCTCCGCACCGGCCAAAGCGTTGCCTGACGTTCCAGCTGACGGGCGCAGGTCCGGGGGTCGCCAGCTGACAGGCGCAGGAGGTAGGCGCCGGCGCGGCCTCCCAGCCGCTTGCTTCTTCGGCTGGAGCAGTTGCAAGAGTTAGGGCCGAAGAAGCAAGTGGCTGGGAGGCCGCCGCGGTGCCTACCTCCTGCGCCTGTCAGCTGGCGACCCCGGACCTGCGCCCGTCAGCTGGGAGGTCTGGATACGGAGCCGGCTGGCATGGAGGGCGATGGGGAAGCGATGGCTCAGCGGGCAGGGTCCTGCCTGCACGCGAATGTCAGGCCCACCCGCCCCATCTGTAAAAGAAAAAGTCTTCCGCCCAAGCATAACGCCAGCAGTTCTGTGCCATAGAGGCTTGAGACACAGAGGCGCGGGATGCGGAGCGGCACAGTGCGGTGGTAGGTGGCAGGACGGGGGGAGGGGTTACCTGCATCCTGCCAGCCGAACTCTGGAAGCCTGCCTGAATACCCGTATTTTCCGGCGTATAAGACGACTGGGCATATAAGACGACCCCTGACTTTTGAGAAGATTTTCAGGGTTTAGAAAGTCGGCTTATACACCGTAAAATACAGTATATACTGCTTCATAGCACTTTACAGCCCTCTCTATGCAGTTTACAGAGTCAGCATATTGTCCCCAAAATTCTGGGTCTTCATTTCGCTGACCTCAGAAGGGTGGAAGGGTGAGTCAACCTTGAGCCATTCAGAATCAAATTCCTGGAATGAACAGTGAGTTAGCCTGCAGTACTGCATTCTAGCCACTGTGTCACCAAGGATGAGGTTATCTGCAGGACCACCTCAAAGACATCTACCATCCTACCCATTAAGAGCTAGGGTGGTACAGTTGTTAGAATGCAGTATTGCAAGCTAATTCTGCCACAGTAATTAGAGTCTGACCGGCTCATGGTTGACTCAGCTTTCTATCCTTCCAAGGTCAGTAAAATGAGGACCCAGATTGTTGGGGGTAATATACTGATATTGGTAAACCACTCAGAGACTATGGTAAAGCACTATGGAGTGATATATAAGTCTAAGTGCTATTGCTAGAGTGTGCATGTTTTATTCCCTTCCCTTAAACATTGCCACCTTATATTCAAAATCTGTGACCTTCCTCTAATTCTTCATTCATACAAAATATACTGATAAATTTAAAAAATCACCTATAGTGCTTCCTATCTTTTAGTTTGTTATTTAATGACATTATATTTGTTAATTATATACATCATGAGTTGATATTAATGGAAACTACACACATAATAGAATAGTGGATTTTATTTAGGACACAGGAAATTAAAGCACTGGAATAATCCCTGACTGAATTTGTATTGGCTTCTAAGCATATATCTTGCAAACTCAATGATGTGATTGCTTGCTGTTTCACAATAAATCATTCAGGAGCAATTAGCACAAAAGTTACCATTTTCTTCTTTTCTTGCATAATTACAAATAAATTATAAGTTATTTCATGAGTTAATTAAAATGAAATTAAAAATATATTTCAATCTTTCTCAAACATACAAGACTGTAATCCTAATTTAGGTCTATTTTCTATTTCCAGGGGAAAATTACCATTGAGTTTAACAGAATTTCTGACAGGATAACTATAGGATTGCAGAATGAGCATACTATAAACATTAAGCAAACCTAGTGGAAAGAATTTGGTCAGTTTAATAGATTTCTGTTGTAAATAAAATTGAAATAAGATCAACAAATATGTCACTGAAACATTATGTGATTATTCTTGTCATCTGACAAAATTGCTTGACTTCACTTGGAGTTGTGTGGCCCACTGGTAGTTCCACCCTATCAGTCTTAACTTCATTCCCTGTCTTTACTACTATCAGGCCTCACTTCTCCAATCTGAATGATATCTCAATGTCCTTACTATAGATCTGTGTCAAGAGGATCTTAACTACTTTCCCTTTCTACTACTGGCAGTTATTTTAATATACTATCACTGCTACTTTGCAGTGGTGGGATTCAAAACCTGAACATCCAGTTCTCTGCGTGGATGCAGGCCTGGGCCTCCAAGGCCTAGAATGGACTTCTCGAAGTGACATCCATGCACTTCCTGTGGGCTGTTCTAGGCCTGAGAGGCTTCCTCCAGGCCTCCGAGGCCTAGAACGGACTTCCGGAAGTGACATAAATGCACTTCTGGTGGGCCGTTCTAGGCCTGGGAGACCTCCTCCAGGCCTCGAAGACCTAGAACAGATTTCCAGAAACAGCATGGGTTCAGCCGGTTCTCCGAACTCAAGAAAATTTAGCTACCGGTTCTATCGAACCAGATGAATCCCACCACTGCTACTTTGACATAGCATTGTTTGTAGTCAGTATGTGATCTTCTTGCATCAGCTAACTAGGTAGTCCATTGTTTGTTCAGCTTCCTTCCAGAGAGGGCATTTCATGTCTGTTAATTCTGGCTTTGTAAACATTTGTTCTTATGGCTTGGTCATGTACAATGAGAATTAGCCCCTCTGTGTCTTTAATTTTCCTGTTCTTGGCCATTGCCAGCTCTTTACTTTGCTTGCTAGATTTGTTTTTATGCACTGGCCATGTAATACTTTTTCTTTCCATGTATCTTTTCTATTCATTATTTTGTTTTTCATATAGACCAGTTTGATCTGTTTAGCATTCAGTAAGCCTTCATGGTGTACTAGTTTCATTGCATCTTGTTCACTGTCTTTTAGATATTCTTAAAATGCCCGCTCCCCATTTTTTTAACTGTCAGCTGTACTTGTAACTTGCCATGCCCACCTGTTGTTGTTATTGTTGTTGTTGTTATTATTATTAATGTTATTATCAGAAATTTTGATTTTGATGTTACTATTGTGCTTATAGTACACTGTAATCTTAATCATGGGATGCTTTAAAATATATTTCATTTACTTTATTCTTTTAAGATAATAGAAAGTTCTATCTCTGCTATTATTTTGCTTACACATGTCACTACTTTTTCTTGCAACCTACATTTTCTGATGGGAGAAGGAAATATCCAATGGGACATGTTCCTTGCAATATCTTCATTGAAGATTTATGAGATTCTTAAGAGACTATAGAGGTGGTGATTTCATAAAGACATGATATTCAGTGATAACTTAACACCTATACATTTCCTTCAGCCACTTCAAAACAGGCAAATGCAGGAACCCCCACCCTACAACAGGAAAATTTCACTGAAAACTATTTAAGACTTCAGATTAAAGCAGATTGAAATAGAATGGTCAAATAGATGAGTAGGTTTGAGGGTAGGGGTGGGTAATAACAGACTTTTAACTTAAATAAATAGCATTTCAAAATTGTATTCCTCTTAATAAAAAGCATTGAACAATGTTCCTAAAGTCTTATCATCATAACAAGATGTACAATAGTAGTACACATTTTGGAGTCATATTCACAAAAATCAAGGAAATAATAAAAAAGTTTTGACAGATCAGTAAGTTGATCTTCAACTATCATAGGAGAAGAAACTATGGAGGTCATGTTTGCTCCAACATGTGAAAAGTAACTAAGTTTGACATGGCTGGACCATTTCACAAGAGAGAAACAAATAATTCTGACAGGCAAGAGACTGGAATAAGATCCCATAAAGAAAACCATTTAGCAAACCTGCTAACAGCTGCGTGCTGTGTTAGACAAGGAAAACCTAGTTACTTGTAGGTCAAAAGACAGTCTCCTGTGACCCAGAAAAACTTACAGATGTATTGCAGGAGATGGCAGCTTTGGAATAACACCATTTTAACAATAATTTGCCTTGAAATTATTAGTTCAGATAAGTTACTTCAGATAAGTACTAAGACAATTGGAGAGCTATAGATAAATCTAATTTATGTCCACAATCATTATTTTGCTTCAAGATTTTCTCTGTCACGTATGAACTCTTGAGGAAAATAATTGAATAAACTTCTTTCGAAAGAGAACAAAATAAAAATAAAATATACAGCCTCATTTTAAATGCTGGACAGTAAGAAGAAGAGCAAAATAAATTCAATAGATCTGCAAAGGCATATTTCATACCAATAAAGTTGTAGGTTCAGTTTGTTCAATCATTTATATTTCCTTACACTAATTAACATAGTTCTTTTTTACTGCAGTTGTTTCAAGCATTAGCCTGTGCTAACATTAGAATCAAGGCACCACATCAATTTTTAATGATGAAGCAGATGCCATATTGTACTTCAGTAAATAAGCTGAAGTGGAAGAAGAGAATAGATACGGTGTGACCACACTGACTTTGGATCTCTTCTTGCAAGTTTTGCTGCCAATCAGTTTATGATTCCTAGTAATTTTGAAATAATTTTGAAAACGAATGTGTTTCTGACAGAAGAAAAAATATCTGCAATCTAGTTATATATATCAAAGCCAAATTTTTGCAAAGAAACCAAAGCTGCTAACAAAAAGTCTCCCTGCATATAGTTCTTCCTGGGTGTGATGTAGTATGGTTAGAATGCTGGATTAGGATTAAGAATTCTAGATTTTATTCATCCATGAAACTAAAAGGAAGCACATGTGACCACTGCCTTCTATTCTGGGTCCATGATGATTCACAGTAATGAGATGGGTGTGGGTGGGCAGGCGTGGCTGGCACGGCACGGCCAGCTCGACACCACTCATTCGACTCGACTGACTTGGTGTGGCCATTGGGCATGGCTGGGTAGGCCTGGGCAGGTAACTGCAGTCAACTTAGTCCTGCTGACTTGGCATGACTGGGTCAGCACGATACAAGTCATACTGGCTAACTCAACATGGGGACAACTTGGTGCCCCACAAGCTCCTCGCCTCCCCAAACTGCTGGCAGCCAAGCATGTACACACACACACACCGACTGTATTCCAAGTTCAAGGGCTTTTATCCAGGCATGATTGGCAGCTTGCCAGCTCAGATGTGGATAAAAATCTCCAAACTTGGAATGGTGTCTCTGTGTGTGCACAGCATGCCAAAGGAGAAGTTCTTCTCCCAATTCCAGACATCTGAGTATTGGTGTTTCGCTGTCTGGTGCCCCTCCTGGCAAACTGGAGGCGGAGGGCAATACTGCTGCATGTGAAAGTGTGGAAGAAAAAATTTGCAGGAAGCAGTTTCCTCTGAGTCCAACTTCTGCCTAGACAGATCTCTGGAGAGAAGGAGGTGGTGGCAGCGGAACATTTCTGCAAATCGGGAGATAAATTCTGGTGGAGCAACAAGTTGACTCCACATCCAATTGCCCAGGGCAACTTGTTCTGTGCCCACCTGGTGGCACCCACCTGGCCACACCTACGTGGTTGCGTCCACCTGGCCACCCCTCCATGCTGAGTCATCTGCACTGAACCAGTTGCACCTAATCCTTTTCATTGACCTGGCCATGCCCCCCAGACATGCACTCAGATGGCAAACCCACCCAGCCACACTGAGTCATCTGCCCCAAGTCATCTGCGCTGAGCTGGCTACACCTAATCCTCTGTGTTGATCTGGCCACTCCCACCCAGCCACGCCCACCTGGCGGTGCTCAGATGGCTGCCCCCACCCAGTCACACCCACCTGACTGCTGAGAGTTGTCCCATTCCATTCTGTTCTAGGGATGAAGACAGAATGTAAAATATATTTGTATATTTTTATTCTATTTCTGTAATTTCTTTTGATTATGTGCCATAAAATAATTTTCAAATCTGAGTGATTGCAAATATTTTTTTTCATGACAATCTTCTCTGACTTGGTCTTTCAGATCTTCCAATGGTGCAATTATTACCGGTATCTTTGAATATATTCACCTGGTTGCTAGTCATCAGCTTCTCTTTCTTTCCACCTTTCCCAGCATTGAAGTCTTCTTCAGAGAACTAGGTATCATAAAACACGTCCAAAGTAAGATAATTTGAGCCTGTTTATTTTTGCTTCAAATGACAACTCTACATTGATTTGCTGAATGATTGGTTTACCTTACATATAGTTTGATTAAAAAATGGGAGAGTATTCAGGTTTGCCATATTTTCTGCCAATCTTGAGGCAAGTTTCACTATGTTCTGTCTGTATTGTGGCTTCCTTACCCATATATTTCTTTCTCGTGGGGGCAATGAAGTAATCCTATTTTTATGAGCACCTTCCACAGCTCAACATTATAGACACAATTATAGAAACAAGGCCTTTTTATAATCAATGAAGCACATGCTGACTTCTTTTTGGTATTCTTTGTTTCTTTTTTAATTAGCCTTTGTGCATCAGCAATAATGTCTCATATTCTTTGGCTTTTTTAAAGCCAGTTTGAACATCTGGCATTTCTTTTTTTTTTATAGAGATATCTATTCGGCATTGGATGAGTCTTATTATTATTTTGTTAGCATGTGAAATTATGGATATTGTACCAGAGCTTGCCCAATTTCCTTTTTTGGGTATTGGAATGTGGATTTACCTTGTCTAAACTGTTGGCCACTGGATATTCTCCAGACTTGCTGGTAAGCTTGATTAGATCCATTACTGATTCGTCTGCTGCTTCTTGCTGTATTTATTTGGATATTCCATAAATTTCTGTGGCCTTCCAGCTTCACAATGACTACAGTTGGATCAAACTTTATTTTTCTAATACTAGAGATTCTTTTTAGTAGTGAATTTACTGATAGACAAAATAGAACCTAAAGCATAGCAATAATATGCTCCTAATAGCACATACCAATAATCAGATTGCATCATTTTGTACCAACTGTAATATCTGGATGGTTTAAAGGTAACCTTATTGTAATACTACACTAAGAGAATCTTACAAGTCTGAAAGTACAGTTCTCCTGCTGTAAACTTGATAGTCCAAAAATGTAGGGAGGGTCTCTCCTGAACCTCTTGCTGTACTCACTATATAGCTGTGGTCAATGCTATATCTTATCTGATCAGACTCTTCACACAATCTCCCAAGGTCATTCCCAAATAATCAAATAACAACAAGAACTGATGTCACCCCATCAGAAGATGTTGGCAAATCTGAACAAATGTTTTGGCAAAGTACTGAGCACCATGATCGCAGTTGCTAATCAGGAGACATTTATGCTCAGTTTTTCTTTAATAGGGAACTATTGTAGCAGGAGGACCATATTAGTTCATGGTAGCCAAAAATGTTGTGTTCTTTGTATTCCCCCCCCCCTTAATCCCCTATGCATATCCTGATCACCCATTAAGGGTGATTGCCTTTCACCATTGATCGCCCATTAAGGGTGATTGCCCTTCACCATTGATCGCCCATTAAGGGTGATTGCCCTTCTCCATCTGCATACAGTTTCATGCCCGTTGCTGGTTGGCTAACTAGCAACAGGGT
>NW_015386509.1:488512-489593 GCF_001527695.2 Protobothrops mucrosquamatus | reverse complement strand
ATGCCCGTTGCTGGTTGGCTAACTAGCAACAGGGTCTTGCCAGCCAATGGAATTGTGTGATTACAAGCCAGGGGAATCCCATAAAAGAGGGCTCCCCTGGCCCAGAGAGCCAGTCCGGATTTACTTCATGCCTTGCCAATAAACCAAGAGCTGACTGTCACTCGACTCGTGTCTTACTGCCTGCGCGATCTAACAAAAAATAATAATAAAAGAGTTGGATAGAACTTTTTAAATTCATAACTGTTAGTGTAAAGCATGAACTTTGGTGAGTTGCAGCTCACTTCAACAGATACAGCTTATAATAATACATTGTTAGCTTGAAAACATGCTACCAAACTTTTTCTGATTTGGGGCTGGGGAGGAAGTAATCATAAACAAGATCACTTGCTGACACCATGTCAATACAATAAGAGAGAAATGTCATGGATTATCATGCTTAATGTTTTGTTTATAAATAAGCTATAATATACAGAATTATAATTTGTTTCAATATTGTTAGATTCTATAGTATTCTATGTTTCTTTGAGACACCACAAGATAACATTATTTGAAATAGGATGTTCTCTATGAAAGACATACTGGCTTTCTAAAATTGTGAACAGCATGGAGAGAGAAAAGTCTTTTTCCTGGATTGACACAAAAATATTAATATTAGGTATGAAAATGAATCATTAATTTGCCACGTTCCATAAAGAAGAAACGTACTGAATTGGCTAGTGGTGGCACAATACAATGCAGTCCTGCAGGTTACTTCTGCTGACTGCCGGCTGCCAGCAGTTTGACAGTTCAATTCTCACTGGCTCAAGGTTGACTCAGCCTTCCATCCTTCCAAGGTCAATAAAATGAGAACCCAGATTGTTGGGAGCAATATGCTGACCCCATAAACCGCTTAGAGAGGGCTGTAAAGCACTGTGAAGCAGTATATAAGTCTAAGTGCTATTGTTATTACTATCTTACTTCTACAGAATTTTCCATGGCCATGGAAATAACTGAATCAGGTTCATGATAGGAATTTAGCATCTATTGCAGACCAGATGATGTCAAAGGTCAGAAAATTGAAAAATAACCTAATTCTTGACAT
>NW_015386509.1:479820-487901 GCF_001527695.2 Protobothrops mucrosquamatus | reverse complement strand
CATCCATATGAAGTATGATGTTGTTCTTTTACACCTGGGAGCTATTTTGGCTACAGCTGACAGTAGGGATATTTATAAGTATCAATATGAACTAGAGAAATAATTTCTCATTTTTTTTACAACTCAGCCAGCAGATGAAGCAAAAGAATTACCATCTAATGCCTAATGTAGACCAGTATACAATTGATGTAGAAGTTCATGTTAAAAGTTAGCTAAAAGCAAACCAGGGAGCCAAATGTAACCAATCCACTGTTAAATTACCAACTGCACACAAACAAAATTTCAAATCAGGAGTATGCTCTATTTCATGATTGACAGAGATATCTATTAGAGACATAAACTTTAAATAAGTTTATTTAAAATAAGAAATAATGTCTCTATGTTTTCTGTATTAAAAATAAATATCACCTTTGAATACAGTAAATCACTGCCACTTAAAACATTTTCTTTCGCTGTTCTCTTTCTCTTTTTAATCACTAGCTGTTGTATATATAATCATTTTTTTAGGATTAAGGGGAAACTCCTTAGGAAACTACAGTGTATAATGCTCCCATCTTTATATCCAGGGTCTGTTGATAGGGATTAGACTAAAGCTCATTCATGGGATTTTAAATATTTACTATGTATCTATTTGCACCAGCTCACTTAGGTTAAACACTTGGTTAAATACTGACAAATACGCTTAGTGGTTCATTAGAGAAAAGTAAAGCAGTCGGCAAACAAGTGGAAAGAATTATCAAGTGTTACACCTAGGAGGGGGAAAAAAGGAACAGCAATCACCGTCCTTTGAACAGGAAACCAAGTTACATTTATACTGAAGTTTACATGTACAATTTGTAAGAATCTGTAATTGCTGCTGTTTCCCTTTTTACATATATTGGATAGAGACAAGATAATATTCTGATGCAAAAATTTTATTTGTAAACATACAGGCACTGAGACAAATTTAAATTAATCTACCTGATATTATAAACATTAGGAAGGAATAATCACATCCAACTAGTATATGTTTAGTGTACGATGTAGCAAAATCTTCTTATTCTTTCAAAATTTCAATACATATAGATATTGCTGAGGTCATTTTCTATTAAAAAAAATAATTGATTGCTGAAAATGAAACACAGAAAGATTATTACTATCATGGTTCTTCTACACTAGTAATTCACTAGCATATCATAGATATTATCCACATTTAAAGCTGTAAAGATAGAAGTACTCTATAGTTGGATCACTACACAACCTATTTATATTATTACCTATATTACCTATTTCTCCATTATTTTGAGGACCTGATAATCTGACGGAATTTCCACTATGGTATCTTTATACATCAGTGCACATGAATATCTCTCCTATCTGATTTCCAAATATTTTCTTTTCTTAATTAGTACATGCATGTCTTGTGACTAGCAAAACAGATTTTGCAATCATATGGAAGAATTCCTGCAATATATTTTCTATGTACCAAGTATGAGAAAGAGAATGATGGATGGATGGATGGATGGAAAGAAGGAAGGAAGGAAGGAAGGAAGGAAGGAAGGAAGGAAGGAAGGAAGGAAGGAAAAAGGGAGAAAAGAAAAGGAAAAGGAAGAAAGCTGGTAATTTGAATGTATATGTCATCTTCTTTCCTAGGCATCATAATAATCTACGTCACTACAGTCCTCCTAATCATTCATTTGTACATCACAGTCCTTCAAATACAGTTCTCCTCAGATATAATTCTTATTGTATCGCACTTTCTCTAGTTGATTTACCTTGAGCATCAACAAATTAAAAAAAGAAAAAGACATATTATGTATCTATCCTATCCTGAAAATATGGGCGATCACACAAACTCTCGCATAAATGGTGGGGAATGATAGAAGACTTGATTCTTCTTCCCACTGGATTTGTATTTTTAGATCAACAATGCAGGTCAATAGTAAGTTAGTCTTTGCAGATTAATGCACTAAATCAGGGGTGTCAAATTGCTGGCCCGCCGGCCGAATGCATCATAGCGAAACCGCGCCCACCCCATTGCTGGCAATGGCAAAAAAGTCATGATATGTCATGACACATCATGTGACATTGCAAGTTTGACACTCTTGCACTAAATAGTCTTTCATTAAATCATGGTTTCAAATTTGCTGAAATGAAATGAGAACTTCTGGCTTTAACCAAAACTAGCAAAGTTGGAAAAGCAGGATTTTTCCATTTTTTCTTTAGTATTATTTATTTATTTATTTATTTATTTTATTTATATTTATATCCCGCCCTTCTCCTTGCGGACTCAGGGTGGCTAACAACCAGATAAAAAATACAAAATATCAGACTACAAATTTAAAACTTAATTAAAAGGCAAATATTAATAGTTGGTCTAATTAAAATTATTTTAAAACCCCCTCTAAAAATTTTCCCCTAGGCCAGTCCCGCGAGCTGGAATAACCATGTCTTAAGGGCGCGGCGGAAGGAAGGGAGATCAGGGATCGCCCTGATCTCTGGGGGTAGCTCATTCCAGAGGGTGGGAGCTCCCACAGAGAAGGCCCTCCCCCTTGGGGTCACCAGCCGGCACTGTCTGGGCGACGGTACCCTGAGGAGACCCACTCTGTGGGAGCGTACAGGTCGATGGGGGGTAATCTGCGGCAGAAGGCGGTCTCTAAGATATCCAGGTCCGATGCCATGGAGCGCTTTAAAGATGATGGTCAGCACCTTGAAGCGCACCCGGAAGGCCACTGGCAGCCAATGCAGCTCGCGCAGCAGCGGTGTTACATGGGAGCGACGAGTCCCTCCCAACACCGCCCGCGCGGCCGCATTTTGGACTAGCTGGAGTCTCCGGGTGCTCCTCAAGGGGAGCCCCATGTAGAAAGCATTGCAGTAGTCCAGGCGGGAGGTGACAAGGGCATGAGTGACTGTGCGCAGGGCGTCCCGTTCCAGAAAAGGTCGCAACTGGTGAATCAGGCGTACCTGATAGAACGCCCCCCTGGTCACGGCCGCCAACTGGTCATCCAGTGTCAGCCGTGGATCCAGGAGGACACCCAGATTGCGTACAAGGGCTAATATTAATAACATTTATCTAGCAATTTACATTTTTATTAACTGATTAATCTTCCTTGGTTCACATTGTGCACATTAAATAGTTCTTGTCTTCACTATGTTCATGCAATAGGGCTATAACTGGCTTTCTTTGCTATGTGAATCTGCTCCGTCAAAGGAATCAATAATTTCCCTATAGTCATGATTTAATTCTGTTGCAAATGCAAGAGTCTATGTGTCTATGAATTGTAAAACAGTTCATTCTGAATGAGTGTTAAGGACTTTCCAACTTGTATGTAGGGAGAATTTTTGAAACACAAACCACCATGTTGATTTTCAAGTATAATGTTGGTTTATTACTCCTTGCTAACCTATCCCAAGACATGATGAGAGAGTAAATTGAATTTGTGTTTGAGTATTTATTTGTATCAGTAATCTAAATTAACCTAGATCAGATTGTTTAAATTTCTAGAAAGGATGTGAAAATCCTCCCTTCCCTTTTTTTTCTCCTACAGCAGTTTATATGGCAAAATAGACCACTTTTGGTGACTAATAAATGTATTTAAAATTTTTGGAGAAATGGGATCACATTGTATCTGTGACTAATTGTACATTTTTCCCCAAGTTTTTTATTAATTTTCCAATATTACATTCACATATTTGAAAAGTAGTGTGGCGGTTGAGCACAATAATTCCATTACATTTAAATATCATCAGTACAAATCTCAAAGTATTACAACAACTAATTCCCTCTCTTTCATCCATAAAATCTACTGTCATATTCAGATCGATACAGTTCTTATTCTATCAATCAAACAAAAAATATCTTTCTAGTATTCATCAATATTCTTCAGTCTATACATATCTTAATTAATTTGACATTCCATCTTTTAGACAATAACCTAATAAGTTTTTCTTAACTTTAATGATCCCAATTTCTCAGTCTCCTATCTCATATTTAGGGCTAATATTTTTTTTCTTTTCTTCCTTCTACTTCCTTCCTTTCTTCCTTTCCAGAAAAAGAGAAAAATAATTTTTTTTTAAAAAAATAAACCATCAGCATTTGTACCACAAACTTATATATATGAATTTAATTATTAGTATTTATACTTCTAAGTTTTACTTAACCTGTGTCTCAACTCATAACAATATCTTAAACTCAAATCTTAGTTATCTGTAAACATTCAAACTTTTAGCAAATCAGTGACTTGGTGGTTAATTTTCCCTTAATATTTTAATTTAACGTTTAATATTTATTTATTCTTTTCAAATTTTAATTAAGCACAATTCCTTTATCACAATTCCTCATACAATCTAATATTTAAAATACAGACCTTATATATAAATTCTACCATATATCTTAACAAACTAATAAAACAATATAATATTCTTATTTCAATTTTTATATTTCTAGATTTTATAAAACCTATTTTTTATCTCAAATTGTTATAATATCTTATATTCAGAATACATATTCTATCCATTTAGATATATTCTATTTTGGATCTCATGTATAAATTAAAACCCCAATCCCTTTCAGTCTTATTCTAGCTTTTTTCCTCTGCCAAATCATCTTTCGTATCTTCGCTTTTAAATCATCAAAAAGATCTCCTTGTAATATTGTGGCTATTGTTTGATATTGATAAGGGCTGTTTTCTTAAGAGAGCTAGCTGATTTAGCAAGTCGTCTCTTTATTTTTCCAATTCGATGCAGTTGTCCCGAAGTATTTATCTTCTCTTTCATCAGTTTTTCTTTTTTATCTTCAAATTCCTTCTGGTTTATAAGAAAAGTCCTTTCCTTGTCCTCTATTATCAGTTTCTTTTTTGTGTTTTCCACAAAACACAAAAAAAACACTCTGTATTTATTGAATATCTAAGTCTTCTGTCATAGCATTTGGTTGTTGTTTCACTTTCTCTATAGAATTCTGTATAAATGATTCTTTGGTTGAGTCATAGTTTGAGTTTGAAGAGTTTGGATAATTGCTTTTAACATATAAAGAATTTGTTCCTGTACTTCCTCTGTAGAAAAAATCCATTCCTGTTCTTCTTCCATTTTAGTGTATTAAACTAAAAAAACAACAACTTACAATCAGAAAGTCCACCACGTAAGGAGCTGAGCTGAGTTTCTTGCAGATGGTGCTTTAAGGTTGCTTGATATCTTATCTATTTTCAAGGCTGTCAACAAGTCTCTCTTAAAGAATAGCAGGTTGCAGTCTCAAATGTAGCCAGCAAATGTTATCTCAGAGTTAGTTAGATCTTTTCAGTTTTCTTTCTCCCCTCTATTTTAAGGGGGAGAAAAAGAACCCAAATCTTCAATAGTACTTAGAGTAAAAATCAGAGAAGAAAATGAAAAAAGAAAAATAGAGAGTAGAAGGTTACAAGTCTTATAATCCACCAGTTTTAGAAAATAGAATTCCAATTAGGATCCCAGTATTTTTCCAACGTTTTAAACTCCCGAGTGGTTGATAGCTGCTGTTTCTGGAGGGAGGGCTAAACCCCCCCTTCCCTCACCACAGGGGGGAAAGTACTTTAGCAGCTTATGCAGGTAATTAAGTAATTAGGATGTAAGAGAGGCAGGTCTCACCCAATCCTTTCCATGCTGCTTTGAAGTTGCCAGATGTTAATGTGACTTCGGCTGTTAGCAGCCTAGGGACGAGCCATATTTCTATGACCGGTCCTTTCGTCCGCCGGTTTGGAGGGATTGCCAGATCTAACAGGAGAGTTGCTGCTCTCCTGCGATCCAGCGAAAGCCCCTCCTTGCTGGTCACCTCTTCGGGGCGATTTTTGGCCCTTTTCAGGGGCCCCCAGCGATGCAAAACTGAACGGAGGAGAGAAAGCAAATCTCCCAGCCGTCCATGGCGGCTGCGTGATGAAACTGGAAGCCTAATTGTACATTTTTATAAACTTCTAAGATTGTAAGGTTTTTTGTTTTTGTTTTTAACTATGATATGCCTAGAATAAGATTATATTATAATTTTAACTCTTTTCCAAATCAAAACAAATTAAAACAAAATGGCAGTAAATAGTCATCTACTTCCATAAAAGTGGGGC
Source organism: Protobothrops mucrosquamatus (assembly GCF_001527695.2). Classification (NCBI taxonomy): domain Eukaryota; kingdom Metazoa; phylum Chordata; class Lepidosauria; order Squamata; family Viperidae; genus Protobothrops; species Protobothrops mucrosquamatus. The sequence goes on along the minus strand of NW_015386509.1, from coordinate 481,839 downwards.
CAAAAAAGGAATTATTTTTTAAAAAAAAAAAAGATAAAAAAGGAGGTCCAAGCAAGAAGGCTGATAGCCCATATGTAAATTTATCTATTTAAAGCATTTATTTAGTCACATATTTTATATCAAACTCTGGGCAGCTCCCAATCAAAAATTAAATCAATATCAATAATAAAATGACATAAAAACTATATTAAAATTATTTAAAACATAAACATTAAAAACAAAAACCTAGTATTAAGTTAATTTTTCAATATGCAGTCATTTCATCTCAGAGCTAGGGAAAAAGCCAGGTCTTCAAAGCTTTATGGAAGGCTAGGAGGGTAGAGGCCTTCTGAACTTCAAGGGGAAGTGTGTTCCAGAGGACAAGGCCTGCCATGGAGAAGGTATGCTTCCTAGCTCCTACTATCAAAGAAAGGCTACCTTGAAACTGAACATTTTACTGTGCTCATAGTCTTTCCACACAACAATTCATTCTAATATATATCAAACATTTCAACAACAAAATGTAAAAGAACCAAAGTCGTTAAACAAGCTACTGTTAAATATCTAGAACCTGGAGTCATTACATTTCTGTTGAAAATTACCCAAATTCATACTGCACTAGTAGATTTGATCAAAATCTACTTTCGTCCTATCTCTGCCTTAAGATACCCATATCCGTTGTTTGAGTTCTCAGGAAAAAATGCTCACACACATACAGAGGAATAACTAGCCAGTATAATTTGAATTATTTGTCCAGGATTTCATGTAAGCCAAAGAAAGTATTAGAGAAAATTAGTATTAGAATACTCATAACCAATATAGCCAAGGAAAGACATTGTGAAAGTCAACACTCAAAATATCTGGAGGGTACCACGTTGTCTAGTCTAATGAGAATAATTACTGGAAATGCATTTATATTTTATTCTCTAGATTTTCCTGAAATTTTACAACTTTTTTATAAGTGAAACCAGGCCAGTTTTATTAGATGCTAGGAACAGATTGCCTATATAGTAATGTTTTATATTTCATTCATTTTAGATTTCTCACCATTCTGAGATTTTGAGATTTAAAGTAGTATCTAGCCCATCAAAGCTGATGTTTGATTCAATGCTGAATTCAAAATATAAAATATAAAAGGTGATGATTTTATTTCTAAGTGGAATACTGATTCCAGTTCTGATTAACAGTGTTTGACAGCTAGTGAACCTATGGATGAATTAAAGTTGACATTTTAAAGCAAAATAGTAGAGCTCTTGACTAAGCCAATAAATGGCTGCAGCTGGGACACATCATGGGGTTGTGGTGAAAGATATATCTTAGTGGTTCTTTCAACAAATAACTTTAGATAGGTTTGTTTGCTTGCTTGCTTGCTTTAAATTGAAGACAGGTGATACAGCATAAACCATTTTTTAAAGTTACTTTTGTCAAAGAAAAGTTCAGAGTAATTGTTTCAAGATAGGTTTTATGCCGGGCACCCTGAAGATGGGCCCTGTCCAGATTCTGTCTGTTAAACTTTTGTTTCTCTTGTGTATCATTTTTTCCTGATTAGCATTTGAAAGTTATTTTGCATGAATAGGGACAGATTACCTAGGAATCTTCCAAGGAAAGAATAAAAAGAAATGTCTAGAATACTATGTTTTCCGTGAGTTGATGACACTTCATTCCTAATTCATCAATCTATTCCTGAAAGGTATGTATTTCTCATGAGAATAGTAGCAACAACAAATTGTCCAACTGTTCTAAGATCCCACCAGTATATAATATCAATCTCGTTCTTAATAATACTATCCAGTAAACTGTTAGAGGTTTCTGAGTTATAAAGTCTGCAATGTTGTATATGTAACTTTCAACTAATTGTAGTATTATTATATTTATAATCCTATATGGGAAGGAACAGACTCAGACTCAACCCTTCCAAGACCGAGTGGCTGTGGCTGCCGGCGCCCCGGCATAGTCAGTTGGTTCCATCGCTGTCTATAGGGGGCGAATCCTTGGCCCCCTCAGAGAGGGCGCGCAATCTGGGAGTCCTCCTGGATCCAC
>NW_015386509.1:464839-479747 GCF_001527695.2 Protobothrops mucrosquamatus | reverse complement strand
GGCCTGACCTAGGGTGAGTTTTAAATAGGGACAATTTTTAACGATTTTAAAGAGCCACAGCTACCAATATTTGGGTTTTAATTGGTTTTTAGTAGGGGAAATTTTTTGTATGATGTTTTAATATGCTGTGAGCCGCCCTGAGTCCCATGGGGAGAAGGGCGGCATATAAATCCTGTTAATAATAATAATAATAATAATATAAAACAGAAAACACAAGAAACAAGCCCTTGGAAATTGATTATATTAATTTAAAACCCATATACTATTGGAACAGTACCTGCCTAAGGGTCTAACCCAGTGGTTCTCAACCTTTTTAATGCCGTGACCCCCAACCGGTCGTAAGTCGAGGACTAAACCGGTCGTAAGTCGAGGACTAAACTGGTCGTAAGTCGAGGACTACCCAACCGGTCGTAAGTCGAGGACTTTCCCTGCCCGGGAGCGCCGCACATGCGTGGTTCCGCCCCCTGCACCGGCCGAGGCGTAGCTGGCAAGCGGCAGAGACGGAGCAGGCCGACCACCAGCTGGCCCAGCCTAAGGGAGGTAAGGCACCCGCTGGAAAAGGGGAAAAAAATGGCGGACAGCCTTGCTTGGCGACCCCCGTGAAATGGTCGATCGACCCCAAATGGGTTCGCGACCCATAGGTTGAGAACCGCTGGTCTAACCCTAACCCTGCCCTATGCTAACCCTACCTGGAAACATTTTTAAAGTATTTTTAAAATAAGTATCCATATTTAAATTTGGAAAACTAAACTAAACTAAAACCAATAAGAAAGTAATTGCATACTGTAATTTTGGTGCCAACACACGTTTGCCTGTGTCAGTGCATTATATAACATATGAAATTCTTGTGGGGTTTTTTTTCAAACAGCATTTCCTACTGAGAAAAATAATTATGTTTGAAAAAGCAGAAGAAACCTGTTAATAATACCTATATGTTCTATAAAATGTTTTTATTTCTTTCATGGTATATTATGCTTCATCAGTTCTCTTAATCCTAACTTCACTTCACGTAGCCATCCTGAAACAGTTCACTGAACAGTAATTTATCTCTTGGCTGGGCATAACAACCACAACTACAGGTTATTTGGGGAGCAGGGATTTGCATTGCATAAACTGTATTTTGAAAATCATTTTGAAATGAGATTAATTTGTGATAGGGAAAGTATTTTTTCTATTTTTAGAAGCAGTCTCTAAGCTACTTGAGCTTGTTTGTTGAATACTTTTCGTTATCAGACAGATACCTTATTTGCAGATTAGTAGGAAGGATGCCACATTAAAAAAAAAAGCCTCTCTGTTTTGATAGCTATTTAAAACTGGCCATAGAAACATAACAATAGATTTTCTTTCAGACAAATTTTTCAGTTATGCTCCAGATGGGCTGTACTTGCTTTCAATGATGCTGACTGCTTTAGCATGAGAACATATATATCCTGCATGCTAAAAATATGGTAATAATTAAACCAGCGGGAAATAGGATACTATGTCATATGCCAGAAAACTATTGTTGTTTTCACTGCCAAATTATTACAAATTCTTTCTATTGCAATCATGAATATACACCAAGGTGCACGGAATCCCTACCTTTCCACCAAAGTGGTACACATTTATCTACTCACATTTGCATGTTTTCGAACTGCTAGAGAGGCAGAAGCTGGGGCAAGTAATGGGAGCTCACCTCATCGCATGGCACTCAAGTCCCAAACTCAGGCTGTCAATTTTCCAGCTGACAAGCTCAGCATCTTTAACCACTAAGCCACCGCACCTCCATAGGACTTGTATATACACAAATTTTCAGAATAAATATTTGGGGCTGCATATAAGTGAGAATGAACAGCCTCTCTACTCTTTCTTAAAGCACATCCATGTGACTTTGAAACAAACAAAAATGTAATTTTGTCCTTAGCTGCATTTCTTTTAGGCTGAGACAGAATCCTGAAATAAGAATTGTGGACTTTATTGAACTGCAAGCATTTTTTCCTGATTTATGTTAAAAGTATGAAACATCCTAAGATAAAAGCACAACAAAATTCTTAAAATTAGTGAGGAAAATCTTTGAGCATTACTCTTCTTTATCTGTCATTATTTAACTAATTATTATTTATGCTATCCTGCATAAACTAAGAACTGCTGTGTAATTTGTTAAAGTCAATAGATAAGATCAACTCATATCTGTCTGCAATCAGTTTGGATTCATATCATAGTGACCTTATTCAGGGTATCTAGATCCTGTTAAGGATTTTAAATGATATCACATTTAAATGGTACAATAGTATAATAAAACTTTTCCAGAATGGACCACAATGAGAGAATGGTTATGCTTATTTACATACTTCCAGATAGTCCTTGACTTATCATCACAATCACTAACTTCCAGATAGTCCTTGACAAATCATCACAATCATCACATGACACTTCCATTTGCTAAGTATGTGGTTGTTAACCAAACTGGGTCGCTACAGAATAGATACTAATAAATATTGTGTATAGGAGTGGAAGGTGTTCATATGTATACTTTTGAGCATGTTATAGCTCAAAAAACATTTGCTGGTATATCTTTTAACAAGATATCAATTACTATATGTCCTCAGGCAATAGTCTAAGAAAGCTTTGTGAAAAAATAGCTGTCTTGTGACAAATATTCACTGTTGTCTTCTTCACATCATACTCTGTGATAAGTGGCATGCTAAAAATCTCTTCATGGTTTGCTGAATAATTCAAATAAAGCAACTTAAGTTGAGCCTTTAAGTATTTGGTTTGAATTTATTAGTGTGGCTCTAAATTTCAGGGGTTCTGCACTGCTTTAAACCTGTTGGAATTCAAACAGCTGAGTGTCATTAGCCTCTACAATTCCTAACAAATTTTCTGCTTCAGGGAGACAATACTGTTTCATATTTAATTTTCCTCTAGGAAGAAAACTGAAACATTGAGATGAACAGAAATTGGGCTGAAAAGTAAAAAAAATCTGAATAGCAAAATATATTAACAATTCAACATATTTTCAGTTAGATAAGGAAACCCCAGGAGAGTGTGTTATTATCTAAATTGATAGATATTACTTTACTCTATTTTATGTAACATCTGAGACTAATGGGCATAAGAGTAAAGTTGTATCTGTAATGCCATAGTTAGCTAGCAATTTTTCTTCTGTTACTTTCTTCTTCTTTTCCTTCTCTCTTCCCCCTTTCCCCCTTTCCCCTTTCTCGTTTCTCCCTTCCCCTTTTCCGTTTTCTCTTTTCCCTTCTCCCTCCTCCTTTCCTTTCCTTTCCTTTCCTTTCCTCCAAACACTTCAAAAGAAAGCCCCTTTTTTGCAATATATGTATTAATGCTGGTGACACCAAAATCAATAGGTGTAATATCCAATAAAGTGAAACACAATGGAATATATTTGTCAGATATGAAAAATACAACAACACCACCCTGCAAAAAAAACAACAACGAGATTCATGATTATCTCTTACATTTTTTTTACTTTTAACTTACAGTAAATTGTTCATACCACAACCAGTTTGATTTGCAAAATATTCCCAACACAATATAAGCCCAACACATTTATCATTTGCTCTGCCCTCAATATTTAGACATTAGAAAAGCTTTCAGGAGAAAATTACCACTGACTCAGTAAGGGTGAAATGTAAACTAGGAGACAAAAGACACCAGTGGTTAATCAGTCTCTTTGATAAGGAAAATAAAGCAAAGAAGAAACATTCAGAAATCCATACTCCGTGATGCTGATGAGGATGAGGATGGTTCCAGTTGCACTGAATGTGTGTTTCTAGTTTTCTTCTGATTTTCTTAATCATTCAAATTTTACTAAGGATTTAGGAATTGTAAAGGTAGCATATAATTTGGATTGCTGTTGTTTATAAATTGAATTGTTTAAATTATTCTAAACTTAGGCAATCTATGATTTAATGCTTATGGTAAGTTTTATGGAAGTTTTATATGAAGACCAATGTAATATTTTTTTCAATTCAATCATGCCTATTTTGCTTAGAGGATAATAATTTTATGTGATTGGGCTGCATCTACTTACACTGTACCATCAGCTGTTTGATCTTTATTTCAGCAAACAATATTTATTGTTTTTGACATTTTTTTCAGCAGCAAAAAACATCTTTTTCTGCTTTAAATATACTTTTCTTAAGCTGCTACATTGTGCAATTTTATTTATTTATTAAATTTGTTTGCTGCTCATATAGTCACAAGAATCTTATTTCAATAACTTGATTTGGTTTTCATTTCAGGCTACATTTGCTATAGTCATGCTTAGATTCTAATTCTTGAAATTATTCTTCTTTCAGTAAAGTCTATTTCCTTAAGTAGATGCAATCATTAATTCCTTAATAATGATTCCAAAAGGATACTATGGTCAATGGTATCAAAAGCCACTGAGAGCTCAAGGAGACTGAGGATAGATACATTACTTGCATCTCACCTTGATAATACTTTCAACAGTTCTTACTCTGCTTTTTTTTTTTAATAATATTGAGCTGTCAGATTATCACTACATTTGAACCTGACATCTTTCCAATTTTCCTTTTTTGTAAAAAAAAAAGTGCTTCTTTAATCTGTTGAACTGAATTTTGATAATGCAATTCAGCTACAAAAATCTTGGTGCATCAACTCAGGAAACAAAAGGAAAGAAGGACGATGAAAAACAAAAAAGTAAACGGAGATGAGAAATCACAGAACAACCCACATAAATTTTTAATGAAGTATTTCCCAACCTTAAAATTACATGGTTTTAAAAATATTTTTCCTTCTTTACAGTAAAAATAGGAAAATGAACTTCTCACTTGTGTCTTTTTTGGAAGATATAGATAGACATAATCTATTCATAGCATTATGTGGTAAAGGGTGTTTCCCTCCCCAGACTTACAGCTTGGAGTAAATTTTATTACTTTTTACCATACCTCTTGCCATAATTCTACTGTGACTACTTTTTCAAAGTTTTGCTTCCACTTTATCGTACAGTTTTTATTTTTTTACATCTATGTCATACTTCAATAGCACTTTATATGTTGTGAACCCAATTGGGTTTTCCAACATAATTGAAACCTTCACAATATCTATTAAGGAAATAGAGATCCTCCCAGTGACATATGCATATCCCAACCCAATTATAATATCATGGTTTCAAAGATAATTCTTACCATTTAAATGAAGGATAAATGATAGGCTGTTACTCCAAAAAAGATTAATTGAAGTGCAAAAAAATAAAATAATAATAATAATAAATGTAACTCCAATTACGTCAGAGATAACAATATGTGAGATAAGCAAAACATGCATAAAAGAATTTTTATAAGTTTTGCAACAAACCAGAAAAAAGAATATGATAGACAAAAATTACAACTGGAATAAAAAATGATGAAGAGTGAAAATTAATTTAGAAAGTTCAAATCTCCCAATGTTGCTGAATTATCAAAGGTACTTTAAATCTTTCCATGAAGTTCTTGTAATTATCCAGAAATGGTTCATTACCCATAGTCAGGGCCACAGAGCAGTTGGCTGCTCTTTTTTTCAACAGACTCATAACAAAGACCACCCTGGAGCAATCGGTAGGAAACTTTGCTGATTGACCACCCATAATCAATTGACATTGAGTCTTGAAAGAAATTAATTTTGAGCTCTCTCAAATTTGCATAATAACAAAGTAATATTGGTTGGGTTACAAGGACCTGAGCTTCTCCTGGATGACAGTCTTTTTGAATTAGTTTGTACTAGTTGAAAGAGAAATCTGGGGCTCACTTTTCCCGCTGGGAGAATACATAGGAGGAAAAAAAAATGCCGCCACTGAAATTAAAAGGTCAAAGCCAGCTGTTTGGAAGGAGATTTATTTCAGAAGCAAAGTGACATTCAGTGATTCGGTTCTGGGACAGCTGTCTGAATGACTGGGTGAGTGGATGGATTTTTATGAGGTTCTGGGGCTTTGTAATTGAGATGTTTTAGGGAATTGTGCATTGTGGCGAGCCTCGTGTCTTTTACTATTCTAATGGTGTTGGGTAGTTCTTATTGTGTCTAAAAGGTCATGTCTTGCCTTTGGAATTGGGTGGGGGAATGTAGATTTTTAAATCCCTCATCTTCTATTCTTAGTTTATTTGGTTTTTGCTGTGAGGGCTTCAATAGTGCTAAACTATGAATGGGCTACAGCTGGTAGTGCTTGTTTCCTTATGAATGAAGCTATCTAGATAAGCAACATCCACTTGCAATAAGTGCTTTATTACAATGTATCTTTCACAAGAGCTTAGCTTGTTGTGGAATTTGCCTCAGGTGGTTTCCTATTAGCGGCTTGACATTCGTCTTTTCTGAAGAGCTTCTTATGGCTATGCTTATAGCTAGAAAGAAGTTGAAGGGGGAGTGCGATGGATTCCTACAGACTATGGCATTGTGATAATTTACCATTTGCATTCACTTGCTCTTGATATTGTATCAGTGATTCAGCAAGTTGTTCTATAGACTGAAGGATACCCCAAGGATCTGACACCATCTTCATAATTTAAAACAATTTTTGATGCTTCTCTGATTAGAGAATAATGGTGCTTTCAAAACTGATGCCATCCCTTCAAGGTAGGCCAAGTCAGGAAACAGATAAGTATTATTGGAATTCTAATAAGAGCAGACTGTCTTGAAAGACTTCCAGTATCACTTTGTTCCCTCTTATGCCAAAAAGAATCAAGGCAGGTTATCTTGATCCAATATAGGTCAGTCACTAGGCCAGAGGTTTAGTATTCTGAGCTTTTTGACTTGTACTAGGGCCCATCCACAGGGAACTTCTCTCTACCAGAATGTGGGCTTTGGAGTATGCCTGGTTGTGTGTGGCTTTTTATTTGTTCATTGGGGTGTTGATGGCTGACTATTAAGTCATTGGCTATTGGTTCCCCATGCTGTCAAGTCTTCAGCTCCTAAGTACCTGATAAACTGGTGATAAATCAGCTTTCCTGTTGACTGAGAAAGTGGCCCATTTCCAAGATTTCAATCATTTTCCTATCTATCTTTATACCCGTAGTAGTTGTGAAATTGAACATATGTCCTTGTTCATTGCAATATGAGGCTACCAATAAGTTCAGGACTCCTCATCTGACTGCTCACATGTATTCTTGCAATCTGGTGGTTAGCATCCTCCTATCTGTCCTACATAGTCACAGGGACAATCCATGCAGGGTTATCTTGAATTTCATTCTCAATCCCTCTTACTCCCTGGGGCTAAATGCACATTCACATTTGCATTCTTTCTTTGTGATTTGCATTCCCTTTTAAAAGTGATCTCTATGCTCCTCTAAGGTATTTTATTCCAAAAATAATATATATCAGTTTTTGAAATCGCCTTGCTAAGTGATTGGATTCAGAATAACATTTCATAATCAACTTGTTTTCAGCAGTAGATCAGGATTTCAGTTTTGGATTTTCTTGTAGGTGCTTCATGGAAGATTAATGCTTCACATTCATGGAAGACTTAAAGAGTCTAACATCACATCAAAGACACTGAAATACTCACCCTAAATCAAAACTGCAGGAGATTCCTTGCTGCCCAATGTGCTACATAGCATGTGAGGATTTAATGCTAAAAATGTAGTTGCTTTATAATTTTATGTCCTGGTTGTCTAGCAGAAGGACCCAAGTCTATTTGTCATTTAATGTCTTACATACATATCATGTGGTATTTTTTTTACAATTTAGATGATGGTCAATTTATACATTACTTTTTTAGTATTCACTGTTGAAGCAAATTGTGGAATACACTTAGTTCAGGCACTCAGTTGAGATTTTCTGTTTTGGGTGATCAATGTGAAACATAGTTATTGTCAGTATAGCTTTGAATGTCAGCTCCACTTAGTAGACTAGAAAATTATCTTTTCAGGAAAACTAGTACTATACTTATTGAGAATGGCTATATTAACAGAATCTTGCAAGTATGAATGTGCTGCCTTTTTTGCTCATTGTGCACTAGGTAAACATAAAATATGAAAATTACAAAAATGGAATGGATGTTCTACAAAAACAATAATGAGAGAAAAGAATCTGAATAAAATGGTCTTTTGAAAGAAAGGGCTGTACTCTTTGCGTTTCCTCCCTAGCGTTCAAGAAATAAATGCTAGCAGAAATGTTTGTACAGTGTATTAGAAAACAAAAGTAAACTAAATTGAATGAACTTGAATAAGGTAGTGTCAATCAGAATGCAGTTGAAATATAGAAACAAAAAAACATGGAAGATTCTTTTAATAAAAATATTTGTAAGTAAAAATAATATACTTGCTCTAATGGGATAATTTAACATCTTAAATTATAATAGAAGTGGTCTTAAGCAAGAACAGATAAATTACAAAAATATCAACAAGTTATTCCATGAGGAAATAGGATGATGTGTTTACTATAAGTCTTTTTTATTTGCTAATGAATCATATGTGCAATTTTAATGGTACTTGCTGGTCTTTTAGAGAAGTTCTAGAGAAAATAATGTTCAACCATGAGTCATATAATCCCTATGCTAGATAATAACATGTTTCGTTCACTTGTCACTGTGCAAAGATAATTAATGCATTAAGCACAAGTGGAGCATTGGCACATTAAAATAGGGACAAAGTGTGCTGTTTCTCTTATCCTTCAAATGTCTACTGCCTTGGCATCTGTATATTGAGTATGGAAATCTGAAAAGGGAACATATGTTTGTAACATCTGGCAGGGAAGTGATGGCTAATTCATTCCAGGAGTTAAAGACTACAAGTTTTCATCCAGAAACATAATCCAGTCTCTTGGTGGGGGCTTTGGGAATGATCTAGCCTTTATAATCAACATACGGCTTTTCAACAAATGAGCTTCAAGGTTATAATCTTGCAGCTTCAGACAATCAGCCATATTAAAGACATTTCTAGTGTTTTACAAGAACATTGTCCATAAAATTGAGTTTAAGAGAGCGATGATTCTCATCCCATAGGTAAAAGCAGCTACAGTATGAAGAAACCAAACTAGACAGTGCAGTAATTTCTTCTACTTTTTCCTCATATATATTCCTGATCTGAATCTGCCAAACTATCTTATAGGGAAAACATTCAAGTGCAGTACTGGTATCTGTATGCTTTGTTCTGGTGGTAAAATAATTGCTCTGGTAGACAGGAGGGAATAGAACAATTTGTATCAGAAAAATAGCATGCAGAAAAGACTTTTATAAAATCCCACAACTCTGTCACAGTGAGATAGTTATCCTTTTATGTATCTTTTGTAACAGCAGCAGTAACAAAAGACAATTATGGAAAGAAACTGGCAAATTAAAACAATCCTCTAGGAACAAAATATATACATCTATGAAAATATATTTGTCCCATTCAGATTTTCTGAATTTTTACATCCTTTGCACTAAATATTATAATAGCTTCATGCGGGTCCCACTATGATTAAAAAAAAGGAATCTTACAGGAAAACAAAAACAAACCCTAACATTTGTATTTGTTTCATTTATTTCATAAACAAAGTAATATAATATGCACCAGGTCACCACACCCTCATGTTTAGTGATGAGTTGCATCATCTTTAGCTTCTATAAGTGCAACCAGACATTTCCTGCAGTTGGTGACCAAACTTTCCTATTATTGTGTATAAATTTGGGACCCTTTCCAATAGCAAACTGAATTCTAACATGAACTGCATATGTCATGTTCTGAATGGTCTGTCACAACACTTCTATGGATTTTAGATCCAGCCTTTGACTTAGTTATTTCGAAGCACTAACTTGCTTTCATTTTATCCATTTGTTTCTACACCTTCTGTGTGCTTGGGAGTATCATCTTGTTGTATGGCCCACTTGGGCTTCACTTTTGGCTGCAAAACAGATGGTCTGATATTTTCTACAGAATTCTCTGACACAGAACAAAATTCATGTCTCTTCACTGACAGCAAATCATCCAGATCGTGAGACATCAGTACATTACTGCATTATGCAACTACCCCTCCATGCTTGAAAATCAAGATTCTAAATTGTGGAATGCAGTATTTGGTTTCTACCAGGCGTTGTGAAACCCATGCAGCATCAAAAGTTCAAGTTTTAATGTATCTCTCTGTATTGTCCCAGAAGTATGGAAGGGTTTCTTGGGTAATTTTTGGCAAAGTTCAAGTGAATCTCAGTGTTAGTGACAATAGTTTTTCCCTGTCGTATTCTGTGCTTTTCCGATAGTGGAGTCCTAAATACTTGCAGTACTTATGCCAAGATGGGAATGGGTTGCAGATCTTTAGCTACCTGTCTTTGTGCTTTCCTGGCCAATTTTATGTTGTGCTCTTGAGTGATTTTGATAGGATAGTCTGCCTTGCAATATTAGCTATTGTCTCAAAACTTCTTCATTTGAAAATTAGGATTGTTGGGAATCTTTTTCAAATTGGTAGAATACAATGACTTTAGCAAGGAGATCTTCAAAACTATCTCTTGAGTGAGGAATGAGATGATTCTAGATTCTGTATGGTGAGAAGTTAATTGTGACAAATCATGATTAGCACTCATGCTAGAAGAGTCCTTGCACAATTTTGATTGATATGCTTGCCTGGATCAGGAGTCCCTGTGCTCAGTCATTCAAGCCCTGGTCATCTCACATCTAGATTATTGCAATGAAGAGCATTTGGATGCATCAACTGGTGCAGAATAAGACAGCATAGGCAGTTCTTGGGGTCCCTAGAATGACCCATATTACATCACTGCTCTGTAAGCTGCATTGGCTGCTGGTCTGCTTCTGGATTCAATTAAAGGTTATTACCTTTAAAGTCCTGCATGTGGCCCAGGCTACCTGAAAAACTGTCTCATCCCACTGGGACTAGCCTACTCCACCTTCATCGATAGAGGAGGCGTGATTCATGTACCATTAATGTACCATTAATCAAGGAATTCTGGTTGGCAGGGTCCAGGAGAAGGGCTTTCTCTGTCATTGCTCCTGCCTTTCAAACATCTTATCCCCTGGGGGGAGATTGGCTCCACCCGTCTGTCCTTCTGCAGGAGCCTGAAGACTTAGCTCTGTCAGAATGCCTGGGTCCGAATGGGGGAACATCACATTGGAGGTGGTTGTTGAATTAAGAGGTAATCCTACCTTCCCCCCTTGCATATCCTGTTTTCTTCCTCCTGATCTTTTAAGTATAGGATTTCTGCTGGAAGCTGCCCAAAGTCTTTTGCTATGAGATGGGTGGCAAACAAACAAACAAACAAACAAATAAATAAATTGTATAAAAAGGTAGCCAAAATCAGCTATGACTATTTAATGAAGTATTCACACAACCTATCTTATGTTTCTCTTTAACTGAATTGATTTAAGTAATAGGATTGTCACATTGGCACCATCAAAACCACCATCAAACATCAGCATTATTTTTCACTTTCTCCCTTTTCATATCTTTGGATCCCAATGAAGCTCTAGTAAAATTTCTAAAAATTAAAAATTGAGTGAATGCTTCTTTACAGAATTGTCAAGGACTACTGACATAAAACAATAAAAAGTACTATTTAATGTTTTAGTAAACTGCAATGGAAGCAGCTTTCTAAAGCAATAGGAAGACCAGAAATACCATATGATATCTTTTTTCCTTCAAACTAATGCAAGTGGTTTGTTTTGTTGTTTTTTTTAAAAAAAACCCACTTGAAATCACATTCCAGTTTATACTAGAACAAAAACTGTTATCCACTAGGAACATTGCAACAATAAACTAGAAACATTGCCAAATAAATTATGAATCACTTGTATAATGAGGTATAAAAAAATTGAAGCCTCATTCCCAGAGGAAGAAAACTTTCAGGAAATTGGACAATAGCTTTTAGCATGATCTTAATTTTAACTTCACAAATTCAGCATCAGTTATTACAGAATTAGGTAGGATACTGATTTATGCATTATGTATGCTAAAGGATATAAAATAACTTATGATTTTAAAAAATATTAAGAAATCAACATTTTTAGAAGATATTTGGGGTTTAATACCTATTATTGTCTTTTCCCATTGAACAAAATTCCTAAAATCTTAAAATTATTGCATCAGGTAATTGCACAAGCTACAGTTCACAGAGCTCCACTTATATTCAGGTATAGTGTTTATGATGGGACTTTGCTGTCAATACAACAGTGTGATATTAAACAAATAAAGAAATCCCCACGAGACATTAAGTGCCGGTGGAGAGGCTTTTATAAGCAAACAGTTGCTGAAAAACAGAAATGTTACAGCTGCTGTCTCAAGTGCTTTACCTAGGGCTATTCTTGTAAGTCTTTATTTTTTGACATCTCCAGGTTCCTGCTTCCAAAGTAACTAACATACTGATTCTAAGAGATCCTTCACAGTAGAAGGCTGTACAATGGGCTGTATCATCAGCTGATCCTGTAGAATGCAATTTGCAGCAACAGTGACAATCAATATACTCATGTGAATAATTCGTGGTGAGTTATAAAACATTGTGAAAGGCATATCCTTCTGCCAGGAAAGTGGTTGCTTAGAAAAACAGCTTGGAACAAATGGTAGACTTGGAACCGACTGTTTCTATTCACACTCATATCAGCAAAGCCTTTATCAGACAACTTTTCACTGAAAAAGTGGGAAAAAAAATGTCAGGACAGAACAAAAGTAGTAAGAAAAGCTTAGCAAACAGCCTGAACCTATGAAATGATATCATTCAGATAAATTTATTTTTCATCTTACAACCTTAGGATATACACAAGCTCATGAACTAGTGACAAATAATCTAGTGTGCCCTGATAACACAAAGCATGAATATTACTGCAGGAAACCTATCCATTGTAAGCATGAAAGGATGACACTCCCTTTTTTATTAATTAAATAATTAATTTATATAGTCATCATTAACAGATATTCACTTACTGTTATCTTCTTTCTGCTCCTAGCTTAGCATCTAGATATAGTGGGGAGAAATAAATTGAAACTGAAATTGCCAAAGGTGTAAAGAAATGTGGAATGTACTGGATATGTACTAAGTTCCAATAAATCTTGACAATAGTTTATAGGTCCAAAAAAAGAAAAAGAAAGAAAGAAAGAAAGAAAGAAAGAAAGAAAGAAAGAAAGAAAGAAAGAAAGAAAGAAAGAAAGAAAGAAAGAAAGAGTTAAATATATCAACAGTGGAACAATAGAAAAAAAATGTAACCTCTCCAACAATCAGAATCTATTTGTCTTAACTTCACCAGTATAATCTCTTTATCCCTAAAGACATAATTAAAAGGACGATTCTCTCAGTGTTCAAATTAACAATAAAGATGACCAGTTTTAGGCCAGCAATAGGACTTCAGTGAAGCCAGGTGCTCTGAGTGTTTACCTTGATTCCTAAAAGTGACCAAAGTAACAATACGTCTGAGATTTTCCCTAATACATGACCACCTGTAGAAAAAGTACATCAACTGGAATAAATATCAGCTCCATGAAGGTGGAAAAATGAAAGGACGGTATGGGTTGAATGTATTAACACCCATGAATTGATTTTAGATTGAAAATATCTTTAAGAAGAAAAAATAATAGAGCCTCCAAGTAAAAACCTAAAGAAGAAAATGGATTCATGGATTACAGTATATTTCATGCAAATATGATTTTGTTTTTTTGTCATAAAAAAGAAGAAGAACTGCTGTTGAACTCACAGCCAGACGGCATTGGTTTGATTATCTTGCTGATTTGTGAAATAAATGAATGAATAATGGAAAGAAGCACCACCACTGTGCATAAAGCAATATTCTGGAAAGTCTGTCATTTGATGAATGGATCAAATGTTTATTCAGAAACATTACTAAATCCAATAGAAAAGAATACTGTACATGTAGCTCAGGACTGAACTAGAGAGTCCTTGGTTCTCTCTGAGCTTGTAGATATTACTTGTAGATATTTACTTGTAGATATTTTATTAACTGCTGAGGTAACAATAATGCTAGAAAATGTCTACAAGCAAACAACCAAGCTCATAGAGCACTAAGGAGCCCACATTACTAAATGTAAAATAATAATACAATATTAATTAATATGAGCTGTAGAAGTAATTGGGTTAATTAGCTTGTACTGCATATACTCATTAAGGAGGCTTTTTATATTTGCAATATGTTTCTATGTGTATGTCTGTGTGTATGTATATATCACTAAAACACACCTTATAAAAGAGTGATGTTTATGCTCCAAGGTACATATATAACAATTTTTACTTCTGAAAGACCTTTTAACATTTTGGCATATTCCTGAACACTATTATGCATACTTAACTCCCATGATAACCAATGGGACATAAATACATAGAACTATATTTGCATATTTTAAAAATCAGTATACAGAACTTGTGCATAAACAACCATTTACTTGAGGGGATATGTTTGAAATGTGCATTTATTATGCAGTTTGTATTTGAAATATTGGCTTGGGTCACTAAGCAAGATATTCAAATACCATGAAGTGTAAAAAATTATTTAGAAAGTGCTGGCTTTGCTTGCACAGGTTTTAGCACAAATGCCAATGAGGTTTATTTCTATCTACAAGTCTTATCAGTCTATACAGAGTAAGCAGGGAATATTTCTGCTTCTAATATCCTGCAATTTAGTAAATAAAAGGGCAACAGTTTTTAAAAAATGGAATCTAGGTTTTACATTGTTTAAAATAAGGTGTTATGAAAAAAGTAAAAAATATATATTTGGAGATGTGGTTGAATGAAATACGTATTAGATTTCAGACAACAATAATATGTTCACATGAATTAATGAATATGAAATAATTACAAGTATAAGAAGGACTTGCATTCAAGCATTTATGAACAGAGATAATAAGGTTATATTCAGACACAGACCATATAAACCAAGACCTATGTTCGTATGGCCCATTGTGCTTGAATGAAAGTCCTTTTTAACACTTGTTAAAAAGTGGGAAGGAGGGACAAAGGAAAGTGTTGTGTTCTTTGTATTCCCCCCCC